>NC_056728.1:1219216286-1219293786 GCF_019279795.1 Protopterus annectens | reverse complement strand
ATTACGCTAAGCTTTACAGTGAGATGACATAGCTCTACATTTTATCATTAAACTTTGTAACTCGGCGAGTGATAAATAGGTTCACTTTGTGGCACATCATATCTGTGACTATCACACTGAAGCACAGCTGGCACAGTCTCAAAGACTGTAGTGCTCAGTGGTTCAGTGACCTTCCATGATCCTATTTACTTCATAAAGGAAACTACAGAATTCCCTTCATGAAATACCCATGAGGTATACCACAGTCCCCACTGTCTTCATGCAGCCCCCTTTTCGTGTGCAGTGGCATTTTCGGAATCAGAATACTGTGGATCAGTCACTGGTGGCAGTGTAAGCAGGAGTATGTTGCACTGAACCAGTATATAGCTTCAGAGATAAACGAATATGTCATCTGTATATCTTCCTCAGACTGAAAGCACTGCCATTGCACTCAAGGTACAAATATGGATTAACAGACCTCTTCCTATGATACAGTGACATAATCTTGGAACTGTGCTAGCATAAGTTTCATCTTGAATTAAACCACTGGTCTCATGTGCTTTGCAGGATCAATTCCCCTCTTTAATAACTTGACAGCCTCCCCATATAATGACAGGCTACTAGCCCTATTCAACAGATGGCCTGAAAAAGAAACCCCTTCCCTGCCATATCATATGTGTGTTAGAGCTCCCTATTCTGCCTCTCTTTTTACATACTAGATGTTCAAACCTCTATACTACTCAACAATGGCACATGAAGCAAGCTCACATTTAGCTCACTGAAACAAAAGTTAAAGTAAGATGAAAACAGGCATATCTATGTGGTATATACATGTTTAAGCTGCCAGGAAACAAAAATTATGTTTACGGAATAATCAGAAATCACATATGTATGCGTGAATGCTCCCAAACCATGTTTTTATGTTACTTCACAGAAACATGAGCCTCTTCACGTTTACAAACTGGATCACAGCTCAGGGCAGAAATGTTCAAAAACCTTCTTACAATGTTTCCATCATGAGTGTTGGTTACCGAGCAATGAATCAAGTCTGTTGCTGCCTATCCAAACCATGCATATAACATGACAATCTCAGGTTTACAGGCTATAAATAAATGAAGGCTTGCTGACATTGCCCTATACCCTATTATCTGTAGAGCACCAATATCCACCCTGCAGTATGGAAAACAGTTCAGAGAAAGGGTCTTGTACATGCCTCAGTCAGTTTTCCAACTAACGTCACATCTTGTTTTCATTTTCTTATTGTACTCGGCTACTGACAGCAGTGTTTGACTATGTTTTGAAGTACAATTTGCATTTCATCAAGTCAGAAAGCAATGAAAGCTGGTATGTATAAGACTGTTTTTTTTATTTTCTATAAAAGTCATAATGCAGATTGTTTAATTTGTGGATGTGTAGGAAAACAAGTCATTCAGGCCTCCTTCGAGTCCTTATTAACTTTGGAAAATGTGAATATTTGTGTTGACACTGAAAACAGGTTCATAACAGTGACACCACTTATTTTTATACCTACTGCTTGTTTAGGCCTGTAAGTGTAGATGCTAATAATTTTGTTGGTGGCATGTCTGCCTTTATCTGAAATACCATTACTTGTAGACTAATTAAATAGGACAGTGATATTAAACTCATTTTTATCTTAGCAGCTATAAACAAGACCTCATATCACATCCTGGACAACTTCAAAAACTTACTGATGACAAACAAAAATAATGAAATATATTTTAACAAACTAGAGTTCCTCTCCATTAAAACCAAACATCGAAACTACCATGCAATACATTTGTAGGCCTACATCTGTTTAAAGGGTGGCTCAGTGGTACAGTGTATAGTACTTTCACCTCACAGCAAAGGTTCTCTGGTTTGATTCTTAGCCAGGGAACCTTCTGGGTGGAGTCTGCATGTTCCCCTGTGTTTGTGTGGGTTTTCCCCAGGTGTTCTAGTTTCCTCCCACATTTCAAAGGCATGCAGTAGGTGAATTGAATACTCTAAGTTGGCCACAGGTGTGAGCATGTGTACAAGTGAGTGGTATTAAAGAACAACCTTGGAGAGGCTAGCCACCCAGTGGTTTGAACCTTGGCTCCAGATTGTGACTATTGAAGTGATACCTCGACCCCATGTACAAAAATATGAAAAGGATTTCTGGATGGATTGATGGATAGATGGATCTCTTTAAATAATTATACTCAAAGTTTCCTGAATTTATCAATGCAAACACTCTCAATCAAATAGTACCCTTCCCCACTAAAGGTGCCAATATATTCTATCTTGCTACCATCAAACTTCATCAGCCTGCTCCTCATCCATTGTCATATCCTCATTTATCAAATCAAATCACTACAGCTTTATTCACCTCATGCTCCAGTACAGGTCAATGCCCAATCTAACTGTCTTTATAAACTCCTCTAAGGCCTATTTCCTTGCTCTGAATGATGAAGTGAGATAGTTTAAAGGTTCCACTCCTCTGAAAGGCACTTGCATAGAGCTCCTGCTTCTACTTGTCTAAAATGCAATGGCAGGTTTAGAAAAATCCTCTTGGTGAACCTGACTATAAAGAAACTCTACAATTAAAGTGGAAAACACATAGCCGTAATGAGCAGAACACAGACTGCGCATGTTATAATTAACCTCAAAAGTATTAACAAAGAAGTAAGGAACATGATATAATCTTACCAAACATTACTATATCAGCAAAGGATAACTACAAGACACTCTTTAATCATCTGAAGAACCTCAGAAATAATGCCAAGCATTGCTCAACAGTATCTAAAAGCATCACAAACTCAAATTCCAAGGATATAACTAATGTCCTTGTTACTGAATTGTGCTTCCCCTCTCCCATCTGTTACCTATAACATTCCCTAAACAAGGCATCCAGTCCATGCTTTGCCCCATAATCACATCAGTGCAGATACTAAGTAGTATCTCCAAGATCAAAGCTCCAGCTCTATGGGCCCAGATAACATATGTGTTTCCTGGTCAACATGAAACCTCAGACCTCCTCTTTAAATTATATAAAGACAGCTTCTCCACTGGATACATACCAAAAGCTTGAAGAATAACTGCAGTAGTTCCCATCCATATGAGAGCCCGCCCCACTGTGGACCCTGATAAATATTGACATATTAGCATCACCAACATCATCTGCAAAGTAATGGAATATGTAATTGCTGAAACCAACGAAAAAGAACTCCAAAACAAACAAACGAAGTAGGCAAGTCAAAGTACTCCAAACCAAAGTAAGAAATGGTTAACGTATTTTTAATAAGAACGTTTTCGCTCCTGGCCAAAACCAAGAGCTTCTTCAGACAATAATAAAAGAGCGCCAAATCACTTTTATACAACCCATTCATGATGTCATATCCTACACAGTTACCAAATTAAACATTATTAAACATTTTAAAAAAGGAAATTTTTTTAAAAAGAGGAGAAGTAATTAACATTGCCATCTCTCTTGAACAAGCGGCATTTCCCCTAAAAAGTACCTTGTAAAATCTGGGTATTGATAAAAGCATACATTTAATATTAACCACACATAGTACACATACTAAAAGGGCGACCATTAATAATTTCAAATGCTTCAATGCATAAAGTATTTAAAACAAATTGTTTTCTTTATACAATTAGACAGTGTCTTTGTGTAAAAAGCTTATGCCCAACCAGACTAGTTAACCTAGCTGTACACAAAAAAACTAAGATGTAAAGTATCCTAAACAAACCTTTACCCAAGAAATTCCCTCTCAGAAACATTTTATATGTATACTATTTCCTACAAGTATTAAATTTTCATTAAACCAAGAAATTAGTATCAATTTCTAAGATAACTTTTATATTTTAAAATAATAGAAATATTACACAGGTCATTTAGGCCAGGTGGAGAAAAGGCATTTAATAATAACTGCCATTCCAATTCCTTTAGTTCAAGGAGGAGTGGTTGGGGGCCCCCCCTAACCCCAACCCTCACTCCATCAATTCCCATAAAGGAAAAGCTATGCCCTGTATTATCCAACACATGTTTCGAAAGGGCGTTGTCCGTTTTTTTATTTTTTATGGCATAATTGTGTTGGTAAACACGGTCACGCAATCTGCGGTCCGTTTTACCAACATAAAATGCTGGACAACAGTTACAAAGCGCGATATAAATGATTGATTTAGAATCACAAAAGAACCTCTGTCTGATGTAATATTTTTCACCCCTAATCATGAACGAGTTCCCTGTTTTTAGTAGTCTACACCAGTTACAGAACCCACACAAAAAAGTGCCAGTCTGTCGAGACACCCCAGGGTTTGGGTCTTCATTTTGTAAAAGTTCTTTCAAATTCTTACCTCTTTTAAATACAAACCCAGGGAAACCACCCAAGATTTCGAAAAGATGGGTGTTGTTGGTAATAAACTCCCAATTTTTCTTGACAATACAACACATACTAGAAATGTGTTTATTATAGGTAAGAATAAACCTGTTTTTGAAATCAACAACCGGGGGACTAGAACCCTGGTCTGTGTTAGTGTGTTCAATCAAAGGGGAATTGGCTACATTCCCACCCAAATCTAACACCAATTCAATAGGAGTTTGGGTGTTTTGCTGAAGGGAGCCCTGTAAGAGTGGTTGATAAAACCCTGAGTTTCTTTTAAAAGAGACCTCATCTATAAGATTGTCCAAAAATTCCGTGGGGTAACCTCTGTTTTGAAACATGTTTTTGAGAGTACCGCACTCCTCTTCAAAGTCAACAAGGGTGCTACACATGCGTGTTGCTCTCACTAGTTGGCCTTTGAAGATGGACTTCTTTTGATTCCAAGGGTGGTTACTGGAAAAATGGAGGAAGGCATTGCAATAAGTGTTCTTCCTAAAAATCTTGGAACAAAAACAATTGTTTTGGATGTCTTTAATAAGTTTGACATCTAGGTACTCAGTTTCACTCGTTGAAAAATGGTGAGTGAATGTTAAAAAAGAGCATGTTTCATTCATATAATTCACTAAGTTGGTAGCCGTGTCAGAGTTCCCCTCAAGAAGGACAAATACGTCATCTAAAAACCGAGTGTAGAATTTTGAGGCCTCTTTAAAGAGAGAATGTTCAAACAAAAAGGTCTTTTCCCAGTAGGCCACCACTAGGTTCGCTACACTACCTCCGCATGGCGAACCCATAGCAATACCCCTTTTCTGTATGTAATGCTCATTATTGAAAATGAAAAAAATTGGATGACAGAATGATATCAAGGAGGGTGGTGACCACGTAAATCTCATCCTTTGGGGCCTTCATATCTATCAACATAAGTTCCACCCATTCCACAGCTTCAAGGTGTGGTATAGAGGTGTACAAATCTACCACATCAATAGTTAAGAAGCTGTAGGAAGGACTGAACGGGATGGTATTGATAGCTTTTAGGAAGGACCACGAATCTTTACAAATCTGAGGGAGTGTCTTAAGATATTTACTTAAAATGTGGTCAACCACCTTAGCACTAGGGTGAGTGATACAACATCTCCCGTCCACTAGAGCCCGCATGGGGGGATCCTCTAAGTTTTTGTGAATCTTAGGGATCCCAAACATAATTGGAACTCTAGGGAAGGGTGTGTTGATGAAATCAAATGTATCAATGTCAATTTTCCCTTCAATGAAGAGGTCTCTTAAATAACCTTTAATTCTATTGTACTGACCTGTAGTCTCATTCACAGAGGAACTCTCATAAGCTGGAGAGTCAAGAATTTTAAGCATTTTTGAAACATAGTCATCCTTATCCAGGATAACCAAGCCCCCACCCTTATCTGGCTTGATAACTCTGATGGGTAAATTACAAAGATTTTTCAAACAGGTTCTTTGTTCAAGTGTGATATTGCTATTAGCGTCAAACCATCCAATGTTCTTAAAAAGGTGTCTAAAATCTAATTCACAAGCACACTCAAATGTCTGCAAAGTAGGGTGGAGGGGGGGGTTAAACACACTTAACAGCTTGAAAGGGGGTTTATTGTTGCATATTTCACCATTAAACAATACTTTAAGGTTCAAGCCACGTACGAAACATTTGAGGTCCATCAATAGTTTAGGCAGACTAATTTTCTGGTCAGGGACAAAGGTTAGCCCAAAGGCCAAAAGTTCAATCAAATCTTGTTCAATTCTGATGTCAGAGAAATTGTAGACAAAAAAGTCACCTTTAATGTTAGTCAAAATAACAGGCTTCTGAAGTTGGGGTGGAATTTCGGGAGAAAAGGTGGCCTCTATTAGGCTTTCTTCAAGTTCTTCTGCTGTTGAAAGTTCTTCCGTTCTCCACCTGGCCTAAATGACCTGTGTAATATTTCTATTATTTTAAAATATAAAAGTTATCTTAGAAATTGGTACTAATTTCTTGGTTTAATGAAAATTTAATACTTGTAGGAAATAGTATACATATAAAATGTTTCTGAGAGGGAATTTCTTGGGTAAAGGTTTGTTTAGGATACTTTACATCTTAGTTTTTTTGTGTACAGCTAGGTTAACTAGTCTGGTTGGGTATAAGTTTTTTATACAAAGACACTGTCTAATTATGTATAAAGAAAACTTTTTGTTTTAAATACTTTATGCATTTGAAGCATTTGAAATTATTAATGGTCGCCCTTTTAGTATGTGTACTATGTGTGGTTAATATTAAATGTACGCTTTTATCAATACCCAGATTTTACAAGGTACGTTTTTAGGGGAAATGTCGCTTGTTCAAGAGAGATGGCAATATTAATTACTTCTTCTCTTTTTAAAAAAATCCCCTTTTTTTAAAATGTATAATAATGTTTAATTTGGTAATTGTGGAGGATATGACATCATTAATGGGTTTGTATAAAAGTGATTTGGCGCTCTTTTATCATTGTCTGAAGAAGCTCTTGGTTTTGGCCAGGAGCGAAAACGTTCTTATTAAAAATACGTTAACCATTTCTTACTTTGGTTTGGAGTACTTTGACTTGCCTACTTCGTTTGTTTGAATATGTAATTGCAATAGTCATAAACAGGGTCCCAGGGAATCAACAATCCCTAGGAAATAGATTTGGCTTTGCAAAAGCCAGATAATTTTAATCTTAGTTGATTTTTATGAAAAGGTTACAGAAGTACTAGATGAGGTATATAGCATACCTTGATTTAGGTAAATGCTTTGACAATATATTCCAGTCTGGCATCATCAATGAAGTGGGCATGCTCAATATAAATCCCTATGTAGCCTGTTGGGTTGCCACTTATGTCCACTTGGAAGGGAATGTCATGCTTCAGGCTTTCAGACTATTCTTGTAGACGATGTCTACTTAGATTTTAAGGGGTACTTTGCCCTTCTGATCCTCAAGATTTGTTTCTAATGTTGCTACTTTTTTGAAGAGGTAATTTCTTCCTGCTGAACAAAAACTGTTTCATTTCTCTAAAATGCAGTCTTCATCTTGATATTGTTCACACTTCTCATTATCTAAGTAAAACTATAGCAAACATTATCTGGTACCCGTGCAATTCCTCAGTCTGACACTCATCCTCAATTCAAGACCAACAAACAAAAACAAAAACCTCAATGCCAGTACTGCACTCTCACTCTGTAGGGATCTACCTATTGTGCCCATCTTGAACAACCCAAACTACACCTCTGCCTACTAGGATAATCATAGCACAGACCATTGAAAACAAACAATTTGAAATAAGAGAACTTTTGCATCCCTCTTTCATCGTTACTGATAAGGAAACTTTGAATAAGCACTTAGTCTAGCTATTTTATAGTGTATGTACATTTAAACAAGTTTGACTTCATGAAGAAAGTCTGTAATTCTGCGAGGAGTAATACTAAACTTGAGGGTAAAACCCCCAGTGCTATGCCTATATCACAACAGCTGTGATGTATATTCTGATTAAGCTATTTGTGGGGATTTTAATCCTTAACATTTTCCTTAAACTAGTAACAAATTCTTGAAGCACAACAACAATTTCTTTAATATATTTGCATGACTGTGGGCTTGAACAATAATTAGGAGAGATAACTCTAAGAAGGCACCCCCCCCCCCCCCCAAATTTAGGAAATAGTTGAATGGCTTCATTTTTCTTAATCATAAGTGATTTCATAGACAAAAATTCCATCTCAAATCCTCCATTCCAAACTTCTGTAGCATGCTTACATGGCAAGTGTATAAGTCCATTAATAAAATAACATCTTTCACCTGTTGCATTAAAAAAAGCACAATAAATGGTAAAATCATGTTTTGTGAACAAAATATCACAAAAATGACAACAACAGTTAGTCATAGAGGGATAAAGTCCTGATTATTTCCCAGGTGACCTAGATTTGATTAGTGGCTCAAATGACTGACAGGGTGGCAGGGATGGATGGGTGTTCCCATCCTGGGTAGGAGGGCACACATCTATGATGCTCCATAAGTGGAGGCATAATCCAAAGAGGGCAGTTGCCTTTAAATGTAGTTGACCAAAGTGGAAGCAGGGAAAAGGGAGTGGGTAGGGCATATAAAAAGGAAACACCTCACACAGAATCACAGATGTCCTGGTCCCAAGGATGACCTTAGGATCCACAACCAGTCCCACCAATACCAGAGTAAGATGGGGGGGCAGGAAGATGGCTGGTGGAGCTGGAGTAGATGTGGTGACTGGGGAGCAGGGCTGCTAGGATGATGTCCAACGAGACCAAAAAATGTATCAACGTTTTCTGCATAAATGGCAAAATAGAGCCTTTCAAGTGATATCTTCAAAGTTTCAAAATCCAGCAAACATATACTGCATGTTGTTATCTGAGTGTGCACTTGAATTTACAGTGCCATTTATGTGTGTGTTTCACCCTAGTAGATATTTGTCTGGTATTCCTCTCCATTCACTGTCCCATAGTTCTGAACTCCAAATGTTCATTTCTGTGTATGTTAGCGGATTTCTTCATCCTGATATACCTACTCAGTTTGCTCTTATCTTTCTTCTTCTCAGAAGTAACATTTATTTTTTCACTGCAGAACCACTTATTAATTTATTTATTTCCATTTCTTTACCGGAAAAAAGTTTGACTGGGTATTGCAAGACCCTTTTTTAATGAAACCTGGGGAGAAATGTTCCAAAACAATTTACAATAGTAATAGGCATTCCATAAAACATGTTTAAACACATAATAATAGGCTTTTCTAAAGAATTTACTACATACAGACATGTAAACAGTCAGTTTCTACAGACAATAGTACTTTGATGTACAAAACTACACATAGCAAAATAATTCAACCATTCAGAGGAGACAAATGATTCATAAATATTTAGATGTCAAAAGATCCATTAGTATTAGTGGTATATAGAGTAGAAAGAATATTCACAGTATATGTAAAAGGAGTTCTAGACCATGCTTAAAGAGAGCCTTGTAGGTGTAGAGTTTCACAGGAATCTTGATGAAGGAGGCTGTTGTAGAAAACACTATTTATTTTTTAGTTATTTTTTTTTTTTTTTGTACACCAGCTAGTCCCACTAGGCTAGTAGTCTTCTTTCTGGGGGAGACTTGAGGTAGTATTTATACTACTTGAAGAAATTTAGCCAGGACATTGTGGAACTTCCACTCTCATTTTTGATAAGTGCCATGGGATCTTTTATACCCACCTGAGCTAGCACCCCTTATGCTGCACTGTAGTTTTAACTAATCAATCTACCTGCGGTAGGAATAGAGTTCACAGCCTATTGCTTGAAAGGTGAATTGGCTGTCTGTTGTGCCACTGACTAGCCAGGAGTATGTTGACAATATATACAAAAGGTGTTGTAGACTGTGGTCAAAGAGAGAACCTTGGTGTAGTACACTTCTACCTTAAGCTCAGTTTTTCATTATTGCATATAGTTTTGCTTGTTAGGGGGTATTCTTTGCCATCAACATGTATCCTGCCATCATTTTATTAAAGTTCCTTTGAAAATTTGCTAATGAAATTGGAAATGTTATAGGCCAGTACATTAACTTAGAATGAATCCAGGAGAAGGAAGTACTGCTAATCATGGCATTGAAGACATGATCCCATATCAGCGGCATTTTTAACTGTCACCAAATTCTCATTTACTGTGCAACACAAACTACAGACAATTTTCCAGAACTAAATTAAGTTGTTACAGTTATTCTGTAACATACTTCACTGGTAAGTTATAAGTTGTTCCCACCCACATAAAACTGGAATAAAATTGGTTAGGGACTGTAGCCTTCCTTCTTTTATTGATGGAGTGACTGAAGGTGCCCATCCCACGTTTTTATTGACTCCACAGCCTAATTGATTTTGGCATCATGGCACAGTTACAGATCTATATGTATGCTTTAAAGACCTGCACTTTTGTTTAGAAAATGTAAATATCAGAAAGCATCTTATGCAAAGAACGAAAGTGACCATACTGATGCTTTGTAGTTAGCAAAAAAACGTATTTCATTTCACCAAGTAAGATTGAAGGGGGAGTCAAATAAGACTACACAGTTCTTTTCTACCATGTGCCTGCTGTGGTGCAAAATGCACATGGGCATGAAAACTTTTAGATTCACTAAACACTATGTAGAGGCCCTCACCCCTGCACAAACAAGATAAACACCATGGCATGCAAGTTACAGTGCAAGCAGCTGTATTGCATACTAATTAACCAATCCAATAAGATAGAGCTATTCAAAAAGCTATAAAGCAACAGTGTAGACTCTTTGTAGGCTTTCCCTGCGAATTCCAAGACTTTTGCAAAACAGGCACAGAAAGGAGTCTACAAGGACAGAATATAAAGTAAAAGGTTTGGGATTTGTACAAAACTGACCATAACATGTGACACCATTAGATACAGGCTTGATGCAACAAAAGGAGAGTAATGACAACAACATAATCCTTTTTTGTGCCATAACAGAAATGCAGCTTTGCTCCCGCACTCCCAAATGAACATTACACTTCTAAATAATACAGACAAACAAAAGTGTAAAAGTGTGTGCTAATTAAAATAAATATAAAAAAATTAAACAGACTATTAATAGTTACATGATAGCATATGCAATATGTAGCTGACAAAATGCAGGCATATCATCTAAAAATCAGTACTCCTCTGTGCAGATATATCCCAAAGTAGTATCCTCTCTTCTGTGTTCAACACATAAACAATTCAGCTCCCCTGTAGTTTCCCCAAACAGTTGCCATCTGGTGCAGATTCGGGGCTGTCCGCATAGTGAAAATGCAAATGAGGTCTGAACTCATTAGAATTGCTGAATCCCAAATCTTGGGCTCTGCGTATCAGATGTAAACAGTACAGGCACTCCCTCAGTTTTTGTGTTTAATGGAAGGCAACTGTGAATGCTTACATCAGGTGGGTGTGTCAAGTTAGACTTACAAAGTGTTACACAAACATCTGTCAAGGTTGGAAATGCAAGTAAGCAGTGCACATTTCACAGGTTCTCTTTCATTAATATACAACCTTCTCTTCATTTGTGTGCAACTTGTGTTTCCTCTGTCAGTTTTTTTATTATTATTTTATTATTTTTTGGTCACTCTTTGCTTGATGCAGCACTTAGTGCAATCATGGGCTACAGAGGAATGCATGGAAGGTTTGTCTGTACTTATCTTGCTTGTGTGACATTGCAGGTAAAAGGGACACCTTAAGAATGATTATTAAAATAAAGGAATGTCATGTAACCATTCCAGTGGCAGGATTGCTGAAGTATGACAGTTGGTACTGAGTCTGTAGGATACACCTGCTGCGTAACTGTCTCTATAGCAGCAGGTGTTAATGCAGTTAATGCAGTGATACATTCCTTTTTTGGGGTCAGATGGTACTGAATTTGAATACAGCTGCATCTAATACTTTTAACTACTTTTGCTTTACTGTTGCTACATGATGGTGTGCATCCTGCATTAAAGAAAAGACATGGGGAAGAAAGGACAGTGGTGAAATGGGGATGCTAAAGTCCGACAGTTATTGAGTCTCTCGAATACACCTGCTACTTAACTGACTTTGTGACAGCACATGTTAATGCTGTGATACATTCCTTTTTGGGGCCAGATGGTACTGGGTTTGAATACAACGGAATCTAACACTTTTATATACTTTCATATTACCATTGGTACACCATGTGCACCACTGCACAATAATGCATTAAAGAAAAGAAATGGGGAAGATACGACAGTGGTGAAATGAGAAGCAAGCAGGGGAAGAACAAATGGCAAGCAATACAGGAATGTACAGCTATCCGTTTTTAGCATTAATTGAATGAATCCGGTTTCTATTTTTGGCTGTCTATTTTTCTGGGTGGTCTACTTCTCCAGTTTGAGCACTGCCACACTTTGCACAAATGAGATAAGTACAACCAAACCTGACATTCTTTTTCTCCAGTTCCCCTCTTTGCGCTAAGCTGTGCATCACATAAACACAGGCCAAAAAAAGGGGGGGCTTGGGAATAGCTGAAATAAGGAAAAGCAATCTATGACATACACAGTAGAATATGTTAGTACACATGAGCTATTTCTATATAGGTCTGGATTTCAACTTTCACTCCAATGCACCTTTAGAAAATAGGATGGGTGCCTTGTCCTCTTTGCCACACAAACAGCTTTGCAGCAAAGAACTGAAGTCATTCTTCCCACAACCAACTGCAGCAGAATGTACACTGATATCAAACCATAAACTGTCATTTGTACATCTATTAAATGTATTATATTTAGATGTTATGTACTTAGTGATCACAGAACCTGTTATGATTATTGCTTGCAAATATATAGCTTTGTCTTACCATTCTGTGTTCTTTGATCATTCATCAGTTATCTGACCACTACTCTGAGACATGTGGTGTGTAAGACATTCTATATCATTGGCCTTAAAATGTGTGAGGATATTAACTGGAAATAATATGATATGCAGTTGCCAACAACTGAAGGCCAGGGTGGATGCAACAAACAACTATAGAATGCTCTTTTTAGGGGGGGGGGGCAAAGGTGAGTTACTGTTAAAGGACATACAAGGGTACACTGTTTTTTAGAGGGGAAGGACAAAGCTGAGTTACTCTTATGGCACAAACAAGCATAGACTGTTCTTTTGGGGTTAGCAAAGACGTGTTACTATTATGACACAAACAAGAATGGACTGTTCTTTTGAGGGGAGCAAAGGTGAGTTACTGTTATGGCACTCACAAGGATATGTTGCTTTTGTTACTCTCCTTGTTTTGCATCCTGTTTTTTGTTTGGTGTTGTGAGGGTTGTGAAGTCAGAAACTGCAATGTGTATCATTACTTTCTAACTTCTCTTTTTAATAATTTGCCAGTACAAACATATGGTGCTAAACTGAGGGCATGCAGTGATCATCAGTACTTTTGAGAGGTAGTACTGTGTGAATCTTTGATGCCTGAGGGCTACTACTTATGAATGGACACATGTAAGTTAAATAAGTCTCTGCTGTCACATGTTAAGGTCATTTCTGTACAAATCTCCCACCTTTTACTTGCTTACTGTACCAAGTGATGAAATGCAAGGATATGCTATAATATTATTAAACAATACAGCCCAGATTTAGGATTTTTGCCACAGTGTTAGTTCAGGGCTGACTCTGTCAGATGCAAGCAGCACACAGCCAGTGCATGAGGAGGTGAAGGGTGTTTGAGTTGCCTGGCATCAATGTTAATATATGTATGCGAGTAGAAAGAAGGTTAAGCCCCTAGTTGAAGAGTGAGCATGCTATGCATTGTGTCTTAGCCAATACATGAGCATACTGAGCATGCCTATGTCTGCCTACACCCATGGTAGCAGGTGGTTCCCCCTCTGACTCCTCATCTGCCTGTGACTGTGGTGCCCTTGGCACTGGTGGTGGGATGTGTGCCTCTTCCCCTTAAGGATCTTGCTGCAGCTTTTTCCTCAGGATTATGCTGTGCAGCATAGTACATGCTGTGAAGAATTTTGTACATGTTCATGTATGGTAATGCAGGGCTCCCCCAGATATATCTAGGCACTAGAACTGTGACTTCAGCAGCCCAAACATGCACTCTATGACATTTCGGGTTTGAGCGTTCTTCTGTGGGTGTGTGTGTGTGTTTTTGATGGGTGTCATCAGCTGTGATTCCAGTGCATAGCCTGCATCCTCCAGTAAATGACTCTGTGGAATATCCTCCTAGCGAACATCTGGTACAGTTGTGAGGTGTACCAGATATGTGAGTTGTGGTAATTGCCAGGATTGCCATCACACATATTCAGTATGATTCCCTTTGCATTACACATGACTTGGCAGTTGATAGAGTAGTAGCCCTTTCTGTTAATGTACAGCCTACCCTGTTTCCCAGGTGATGCCTTAATTTTTACATGCTTGCAGTCTACAGCACAGAGTACTTCAGGGTAGTGTGCTACCCAGTAGAACTGTTGCATATTTCTGGCCCTCTCCTTAGAACTATGGGGAAAATATATGTGCTCACTAGCATATTGGAGCATAGCATCCAAATACTGGTGGAGGATCCTGGATGCTGATGCATGTGACACCCCCAGCATGCCCTTGTTGGTCTCTGAAAGGTACCTGTAGCTAAGATTCTAAGGGCTACATATGCATTAGTTTCCCCTGGGACTGGTTCCCATCAGTTGCCTCTGGCACTAAGTTGAGGGTGGCAGAAGTTGCAGAGTTCCTGTAGTGTGTCCCTGTCCACCCTGTAGTGCTCCACAATTTCCCTGTCATGCTGGCTGTGACAAGTTAAATGGGGCCTCAGAACATTTCTCCTTCTCGGCCTAGGGCTATTGGCAGCAGCACAAGCAGCAGTATTTGCTTCAACCTCTAGTACATACAAATAGATTAAAGCAACAGCAGCCCCTAACATTCTGTCTGTGTATGCTTTCTGTGTCTATACTCCAAAAGATTTGAAATCCACAGGAAAAACCAGCATGGAATCCACGTGGATGCTTTATAGCTTGTTGAATAGCTCCACTGTGTGGGATTGGTTGATTACCATGCAGTTCAGATGTTTATTCTGTAATTAGCATCTATGAAACACAGACAAAGACAAATGCAGTCCATTAATAATCTACACCATATCAAAAGGCAACCACATAGATAGCCAAACTGATGGTGAGGAAAGTTGTATAGGTTTAGAAGACTGCAAAAATGCTTTTTCTTCAGAATATATCTGTACAGAGGAGTACTGAACTTCTGCAGGTATGCTCCCATTCTGTCACCTACGTACTGCATATGCTGGAATGTATTTAAGAATAATGTGATGCAAGGCTTTTACACTTTTATCTGTATGCATTAGTTAGAAGTGTACTGATGGCATGGGCATGTTTGTCAAAGCATTTCAGAGCTACACATGATTGCCAATACATGAAAGTAGAATGCTGTGTGATAAATATGTACAAATGCACCAGGGACATGACATTTGATAGCACTTTTCATATTTCAAAGATGTTTTGTTAGTAAAATGTGTCATTTGCCTGTTCTTTTGTGGGGGAAGGAAACAAAGGTGACTTACTGTTATGGCACAAACAAGGACATGTTGCTCTTGTTACTCTCCTTGTTATGCATCCTGCCTGTTGTTAGTATTTCATATCTGTAGACTGTTTTATGTTTCTCCAGTGGGTAATACTGACTAGCTACCTTTTATGTTTTATCTGGAGTCAGTTATTTTGTACTCATGTGATACTTATGTGTATTGTACTTCTGTTGTCTTTTAGGATATGTACAAGTATGTCACTCAGGTGTGTCAATCCATGGAGACTTCCCCTTCACTGATGTTGAATACCAAGTCATAGTCGATGGGTTTTGGCAACATGGTACTTTTGTCTGGGAAAGGGGACATGGAAATATGGCCTGTAGGATACAAATTTGGCAGCAGATTGTCCAGGATCATATTTGCCATGGGTGGCCACTGCAGAAAATATGAACAGGTGTGCCACAGGGCCACTGACATAACAGCTGGATAGAGGTGAGTAGCTGCAGTGGGCCATGACTAAATGGCTACCAGGGGAGGGCCTGTTAGGGAACCATCACTAACCAATGGTTCCTGGCCAATATGAGAGATCCAGATAGTCCCAAGGAGAGTGCAGGAGAGCATGCACTGGATGTGGGCACAACACCTTCTGTAACGGAAAGCATGTCTCAGGAGAAGCTTCCAGGTAGGCTTTTGTTATCTGAACAGCCAAAAACTGTTGTATAGTAAAACAATTGAAATAAATAAGTTAATCCTGTGTCACATGTCTTTTTTTTGGGGGGGGGAGGTTGAAAATTGCTACAGTTATAAGCTTAGGTTGGACTTGTCAGCCACATTCTTTTTGAAAATAGACTTAGTGCATGCATAAAGGGATAACTGTATAACCCCCAGTGTTACTATTAATTGCGATGATGTTCCCCTTACCTTTTGCTTTACTTCTTCCAGGTTCATCTGGACTACAACACAATATTTCTTCTGCAGATGTTAAGCCAAATATTTTTTTTATGTCAGTAAAGCTAAGCAATTTAAAGAAATATTGTTGTGTGTGATTTTGATCTCAGGTTTGTGTGTCTTGCTGTACTGTCTGTAACAGTGGCAGCACTGTTAATTTGTTAACATATATTGCACTATAGTAGTGCAGGTATTAATATATTCCTGTGTTATTTACTTTTTATCACAGGTAATTATGACAGTGGGAGTATTCGCCCTGTGCCACCTGATGTCAGTGTATCAGCAGATTCTGATGATGATGATGGTGGCCAAACTGAGGCACATTTGAGTGGTTGCAGAGGTTGAATCTGACACAGAAGTTGATATTCAGCCATCCACTGTATTTCCATTGGACACAGCTAGTAAGCCTACATCTACCCAGTCCACTGAACCCACAGATATTGGACAGGTGGAGGGCAAGGACATTGATCAGAGAAGTGTGGCTACTGTGGCTAAAGTGCCTTTTGAATATGGTTGCAGCCAAAGTGTGGGTGAGGTGCCGCACAGGAGGATTGATAGGGGTACTCAATTGAGCCTGTTGTCCCTTCTCCACCTGATGCAGGAGTCACTTCCTGTGCTACTCAACATATGTTAGGTATGTCATGGAGGTACAGGCATGTTCCCATATATGCTCCAGACAAATGCTTAGGGTTATGGATGTGGCACAGCCTGACATGAGTGACTGCCTCAATCGTATTGTTGATTCACTAGATCGGATAAATGACACGTTGGAACGAGGGGTGTCTGTAATGGAAATAGAGGTGTCTGTCATGGAATGAGCAGTGTGTGATGGAATGTTTGCTGGGACCTCATGGACGTAAGTCAGCCACATCATCTGCTGTCAGCCAACGTGGCCCTGCCTGATCACACTCCCAAAGTGGCAGTACTTCCACTGGTCAGTCAATCAATGTGCTGCCCACACCCTGACATGGCAGGTCATGGCTCTAGACATCCCTCTGAAGGGACCTCATCCAGCAGACATCAGTCATGTTCATGTAGCAGCACAGCATCTGACCTTGGGCATGGTCATGCCAGTGCATCTCCTGCCAGAGACAGTTCTCATGGTCGGGGACGACAACAATGAACTGCCAACTCTACCATGCATGGCTTACACTGACCAAGATGTAGAGCCAGCACAGAGCTTGGCTGTGTTCAGGTAGACACTCACATACCAATTTCACCTGGAGGACCCATACAGACACACACACACACACACACACACACACACACACACACACACACACACACACACACACACACACACACACACACACACACACACACACACACACACACACACACACACTTGACTGCAGTGAGAATAGCACCCCTACTTATCTAAATGCACAGACTACAGACACACTACTTACCAAAAGCACCATAGCACAAGTCTGACTTTTGCAAGACTGCAGCTGAACTTATAGTACATGACATCAGCAAATCACACATGAGGCAAGATGTTGGCAGGCCTGCATAGGTTCATAGCTTCATAGGTTCATACGAGGCTACTACCGTAATGCCCCTAGGTTCATAGGAGGTTACTTGGCTAGTTGCCCTAGGGCTTTTTCAAGCCTAGCAAGGTTGTACCATTGCTCCCTTATAGACCAAGATATGTAGTCCATATTTGTGAATCCATGATTTGCACTGGTTGCCCCTGTCTAAGAGTACCATAGGTGAATCCCCAGGAAAAATGTATGATTTCCCATTCAACTGTTGAAGTTACACTTAAATAGGGACATTGAGGAGCTCAGTTTCAAGTGAACTGGGAGTTTTTTCCATAACAGTGGCAATATTTGGGAGACATATCTGGCTCTCCAGCATGTCATGTTGATATTGCAGACTAGGTTAAGGTTCCTACAGTAAGTGAGTCTTGTCCCATTTGATTTGTGAAAATGCAGCACTTCCATTAAAGCAGGGATCGAGGGTGCTCTGTAAGCCAGGAAAAAATCACCTCTCAGCAGTGTATATGATACAGAGTACACAGGGCCTTCAGTTTGTCCATGTAGGTCATGTGTTGAAGTCCCCGGATTTTTTTGATGAGAAACCTCTTAGGTCTCTCCAGCTGCTGTAGGTGTCTGATGAGGCACATGCAAAAGGGACCATTGCACCCTATTACTGGTCTGATGAGAGATGAGTACAGTGGATTGATAACATCCTTAGTCTTGGATGCTATATACTTACTTATGAGGTATGCAACGTAAAGGCCTTCCTAACCACTGTGGACACATGATGTTCAAAGCTGATGTTGCCATCAACCTGCATTCCCAAATCTCTCACCATTGGGTTGAAACTTAGGTGATATAATTAATAGTGCAATTTGCAGGCATGTCTCCTTTGCCAAAAGGGATAATAGTGCATTTTTTGGGTTAGGTTTAAGTCTGTGGCTTGGCAACAATCATTTATGTATGTAAGCCCATTTTGTACTATGTTGACATTGTTTGGGGATTCAATGATGGCACACAGCTTGCAGTCATCAACGAACTTGGTGAACCACAGCCCATCTGTTATTGCCTGAATTTCTGAGAAATAGGTTCCAAACAGTAGGAGACCCGGGACAGACCCTTATGGAGCACCACTAGTAACAGGTCTTCTGGTAGAGGTGGAATCCCTAGCTATGACTGTATGCATTCTATTGGTGAGCCAGTTGGCTATCCATCTAATGATGTATGGGTTAATCTCCGATTTTTAATTTCTCCATGTCTTTTGGTTTTCTAATACCATGATGGGAACGGACCCCATTCCAAAGTCAAAGTATGATTAAGTTCATGAAATTAGTATTGTTTCAGTCTTTGATGTTATACAGCAGTGCTCTTTGCAGTCCCCACAATGTGCCCAGAAATTACTCCTTCTGCAATTTGTACAGAATTAAATGTATAGTAACATATCTAAATATGATTGTAGATTCCTTTTTTAAGACCTGTTGCTCCTACTACTACTGGAACTGTTCTGGGTATCTTTATTCCACATTGCTCTTGTTTCTGCCTGCAAATCCTGATATTTTATAACTTTGTGTCTCTCTGTACATAAGACACTGTAGTCACTGGGTGTAGTGATTTCATTGATCAATACCACTTTTTTTTCATGGGCCACTATATCTGGTTTTCTCACATCTATCTTTTGAAATGTTGGTAATGGGCAATCCCATGTGATGTAGACTTCATCATTTTCTATGATGTTTTGTGGCTCATGTTTCCAATATTTTTCAGCTGCTACAATATTATAATGTTTGCACAATTCCTAGTGCAACAATCTTGTAACATTGTTATGCCTTTCAGTATACAGTATTTCTGTCATTAGTATGTCAGAACCAGCAACAAGGTGTGCAACTGTTTCCAATTCTGTTTTACAAAACCTACTTTGGCTGTTTCTCCCACATGTTCACTCTCTTGAGCTGCCAATATTAACCTTTCATCTTTTAGTTTAAATGCACATGTCCTTAACCATCTCTGTGTTCCATCCTGATCAACATAAGGTTGCTTCAGGAGTTTTCTATACTTACAACTACATTTTTGCATATTCTGCATTTCTTGCATTCTCATCTGATCCTTCACTTTATATTCTTTCTTTTGTTTTTTAGCACATTCAGTTGCCTGCTGTTTAACTACTTCTGGTTTGATTTCCATTCTTGCTTGATGCCAATATACTTCTGCTAGACTAAGCAGAGAAATCATCTTAGATTTATTTTATTTATGTTTCAAAACTTTCACTGAAAATGATGAACATCTGCAATTCAAATAGGCCAACTATAATTTGCCCAGGGTTCTCAACCTATTCTATGCCATAAACAGAATATGCTGGGGAGACAGATATAGCCTATAATGATTCACACTCCTCTGTAATAGGCTCACACTGCATGCAAATCAGTGCTCCCCAATGACCCCATTCAAGCGCAACCTTGACTACTGGTTGGGTAATTGTAAAGTCACTTCTTGGCCGGCACCTATGTCTGTCATGGATAAGGCCAATTGGTGTTGCTCACAAACATGCTCTACAATAAACGGCCATCCAACTATGCTCAATAAAGGTACTTTTTTTGACACAGTCAGGCTTCTAAACACCCTAGTTCTATTAGGCTAGTAGCCTCTTAGGAGCCTTTGAAGCTATGTGCCTATGCAGGCCTCACAACCTACTGTCCCCACATGACCTGCTGATGTCATCTACTATAAATTCACCTGCACTCTTGCATAAATCAGATGTGTGCTGTGGCACTTGTGCATTCTGTAGTATGTGTCCTTTGATAAGTAAGGGTTCTGTTCCTACTGCAGTCAAGCAGTCAAGTTTGTGTGTGTGTGTGTGTGTGTGTGTGTGTGTGTGTGTGTGTGTGTGTGTGTGTGTGTGTGTGTGTGTGTGTGTGAGCTGTTGCTTGACATTAAGCATTTTACACCAACATGTGGGACACAATCTCCTCCTCAACAGACACTGCTGATGTCATCAACTATAAAGTGTTTTCTGACACATCCCAAGTCTGATTTGATCTATGGTGCTTGCTTGAAGTACTATGTTTTGTAGTCTGTGTACTTAGATAGGTAGGGGTTCTGTTCTCACTACAGTCAATCTTCTCCTCAACAGACACTTCTGATGTCATTAGCTATAAAGTGTTGTCTGACACACTACAAGTTGGACTTGAGCTGTGGTGCTTCTGTTAAGTTCTGTAGTCTGTGTACTTATAGAGGTGGGGTTCTGTTATCACTGGCGTCAACTGCTTGTGTGCACGTGTGCGTGTGTGTGCGTGTGTGTGTGTGTGTGTGTGTGTGTGTGTGTGTGTGTGTGTGTGTGTGTGTGTGTATGTGTGTGTGTGTGTGTGTGTGTGTGAATGAGAAAGCTATTGCTTGACATTACAGAGAGCACTTTACACCAGCATGTGGGAATGCTGTCATCTTCTACTCAACAGACTCTGCTGATGTCATCACATTTTTGGGTGTGCAGTACAACCAATAGGGCATGATCAGAGACTGGGCTGGGGGCCAGGCAGAAGTCACCTTATCCTATACAATAAAGTTTACAGTGGCATGGCTTTTAATCTATCCACATATATCATGACATTGTGTGTAGGCCTTGTGTTATCTTGCTGACAAAGCCCTGTGGTCTCTCCAGCTCCTGCATGTATCTGGTGAGGTACATATAAAAATGAGCATTATACTCTATTAGTGCTGTAATGAGGTTTGACCCCAGTGCTGTCATACAATCCTAAGATCTCAATGTGATGGCATGACTTATGATATGCACAACATAGGCTTTCTATAGCAGTGTGGACAGTTTCTGGTCAAAGTTCAGATTGGCTATCTAAAAGTGTTCCCAGTGCTTGCATCACTGGGTTTCTACATAGCAGGACTGTTGCCAATGCAGTGATTAAAATGTAACTCCACTTTTCAGATGGATAACATTACAAACACACATTTCCGTATCTATTTGTACAGTGTGTGCCTTTGTTAGCATTCAGGTGTGTGTTAGCTCCTCCTGGGGTATTGTTATCACCATTAGTGGACTTGATGATTGCATGCAATATGTAGGAATCAGCAGACTTGGTAAGCAAAAGACCATATACTTTTGCCTGAACTGTGGAGACATACAGTTCAAACAGTGAAGTGTCAAGCACGGATCCCTGGGGTTTGCCAGTGGTGACAGCTCTACTGGTACAGGTTGATTCACCAACTTTCACATGATATGTTCTGTCAGTGAGCCAATTGTTTACCCATTAACTGTTGTAAAGTTTAAACCCCAGCTTGTGGGTTTTCTCAGTGATATCTGTGTGTGTGATTGCATCAAAACCCTATGCCAGATCACAATAGGCAGTATGCACTGTCTTACTTTCATTCAGCCCTGTCACATGGAATCTATGTGCTGTGACAACATCACTGATTAACTGTAGCATGATCCAGCACATACACCTTCCTGATATGGTTGAATACACAGTTCAACATACCATCAACATGGCCTATGCTCCCATACAAGGGTGTACATCAACATGTATCTACCTGAGTTGGGTGGAGGATATCCTGACTCTCCTCAATTGTGAGGTAGACCAACATGTCATTATGGACTTCATATACATGTACATTAGTAATATTCCAGGTGTGTGTATCAGACCTGTGGGAGTTGTTACTAATACATCAGGTCTGTTACTTCTGAGAGATGTCTTCAAAGAAGACATCAAGGGCATGCATGATGACAACAGTATCTTGTGGATCTAGAGCAGGTCTAGGCATTTGACAACAATCCACACTAAGGTATTCAATTGACACTGTCATATGTGGCCATGAACAGCTATATCACCACTGGGTTGACCAGTGTATGGCATACGTGTCATCTTACTATGTTGAAATGTGTGACATGACATATATCTCAAGTCCAGTGAACAGGCCCGTACATCAGTGGTGTCTGCTAGGCCCTTTCCTGCCCATTAGTTAAGTGATGGACATCACAGATGACATGCAAATGCTGTGCCCAAACAGCTGCCTAAAGGACTACAGCTTGTGGGTAATCATTGACTCCAACTGTGATATTAGTATAATACAGACAGTATCAACACATACCAGAGATTACTGGCACAGCCATGACAACACCTGAATTGCCAAGAGGCATGGAGGGACTTGTTGACTCAGGAAACAGACACACCACCCAAGTATAATCTGGACATTACACCCTATAATCAGACCAATAGGTATGTGACCTGCGTCCTGGGGTAAAGGGTAAGTGGTACATCCACCAACATGTGGTCACAGTGCTGACTACTCCCTTGAATGTAACACAAGTACTAAGTAGATGAAGGACATGCACATCAGAGGCCATAATAACTTCATGGTTCCCAGCCTTCATCACACCAGTAATTGTGTACAATGTGCTCTTCTTCATGTACCTCCCTACACATCTTCTAGTGATGTATAACTGAAGTGCACCACCTTTGGAACAGTGCACTGTCACACAGCTTATTGGCCATACCTAGGTATTATTTCTGGGGAATATACATGACTGCCTGATGGTGTAGAACACCTATAGGTTCATAGGTGTTTACTAAGCTAACGACCACAAGAGCCTTTTTAAGCCTAGCCATGCAGTCTAAATCTATAACAAGTTCTTATACCCTTGATAAGTGTACGTAGGGGTTTGGGAGATTAAATATTTACAAGCAGGGGCCTGGGTGATGAACCACTTAGAGGTTGACTGTGTCTATTAGAGACACAGGTGCCAAACCAGGGATGAATTTGCTGTTCCACATTCAATTATCCAAGTTGCACTTGCATTGAGTTAGGGAGGAACTCTGCTTTACATGGATGGGAAGCCTGTTCCAGAGATGTGATAGTCTCTGGGATACATACCTGTCTCTTCAGCAGGTACTATTTATATCACAGGTAAGGTTTAAGTCTTTAGAATGGGTAATTCTGGTGTTGTTTGTTTTGCAAATATACAGGAGGTCCATCAGATTGGGGTCTGATGATGCCCTGTATGTCAGGCATAGATGTCCCCTCAAAAGCCTGTAGGAGACAGAATACAGGGATAGGGCCTTGACGCAGTCTGCACAGAAAATGTTTACATACTCCCTGTATTCTTTTAGTGTGGAACCTCTGTAGATGTTCCAATTGTTGGATCTGCCTTGGTTAGGTACATACCAAAGGGGGCATTGTACTCCATGATAGGCCTGATGAATGCCAAATACAGTGAAACAGTGACTTCCTTGGACTTAGATGCCATACCTTTGTTTATAAGTTGTGCAATACAGAATGATTTCCTCACTACTGTAGACATCTGAGGGTCAAAGGCTAGATTACTGTCTAGGTGTGTTCTTAAGTCTCTAACTATTGTGTCATCTCTAAGTTGTGTGTTGTCAATATGATAGTTAACAGGGTGGATGACTTCCTGAAGGATACCATTATGCATTTCTTGGCATTTAGTTTTAGTCCATGGCTCTGACACCAATTGCTTGTCTGTGCCAGCCCTTCTTGGAGAACATTTGTGTCAGTGTGAGATTCAATGACAGCTCCTAATTTGCAATCATCTGCAAATTTAGTCAGTCAGGGACCAGTGATATTGGCTGTGACTTCAGAGAAGTAAATGCCAAAAAGGAATGGTCCAAGGACTGATCCCTGATGGACTCACTTGTGACTGGTCTCTTGGTAGAGGTTTACTCCCCAATTCTAACTTCCTGGGTTCTGTCTGTGAGACAGTTGTCTATCTACTGAGTGACATACAGGTTTGTACCTAACCTCTTGAGTTTGCCAACAATGCCCAAGTGGGGTATTGTGTCAAATGCCCTTGGTTATGTCAATGTAGGCAGTGTGAACCATTTTGTCCTCATCCATTGCTTTGGTGACCTTCTCAAAGAAGTCCACCAGGTTGAATAGGCACAACCTACCCTTGAGAAAACCAAACATGGTTGGGTCCAGTGTCTGGAAGTTTACTATGTCACTATTGATCATTTATTTCCATGATAATTAATTCCATGGCTTTGCATATACGACTAGTGAGACTTATGGTTCTGTAGTTTCTGCAGATGGCCCACCTTTGTGCAGAGGGATAACTGTTGCTGTTCTCCATTCATTAGGCATGAAGCCTGTTTGGAGGCTACAGGTACATAGCAATTCCAGAGGCCCTGATAGGTCATGTTTCATGCTATTTAGATAGCATCTTGAGATATTGTCTGGGCCCATTGATGCAGTGTTCTTGGCCTTAGAGAGTTGTTACACCAGATGTATGTGTGTTACCTGTTCAGCTTATGCTTTGACAACATTAATGGCATGTATATCATTCATGACAGTGGGGATTGTGCCATAGATGTATGCCATACACACAAGGTAACTAGTTTATATTGGCCATGCTGTCACATACAGGTATAGAAGTGTCCCTCCTAACACCTCCTGCCAATATTACAGTACCAGGAAAGTGTGCATGGTTATCCTCATAGAGTGTGGATGTGCCATAACCATTGTCAAGTGTGTGTGTGTGTGTGTGCACGCTCATCTGTTATCACTCCACATCACATATGTTATGTCACAGGTATGGTGATTAGTGGTGATATTATTCTGATATTGTCCATGATTGTGGTTGGTTCTTGTAATGTTTGCCATGATCCTGTACCTGTGGCCACCTTGCCAGATACCTCTGCTGAGAGTACACTCATATTCATGTATAACAGTTTGCACAGCCTCTCAATATGCACCCTGCCTCAATTGTATGTCAGGTCCCTGATAGATGTCCTCTGCATTATTGATATAAGGATAATTATCTCACGCACACATCCTCCCCATTGTTATGTCAGCTTGTGTGTCAGTCATAGAAAACACATTTTCAAGGTACAGGCTGTACTGTACCATACAGATATATGCTTTGTATTGCTGCTACTACCATCTTCCATTGATATGCCTTCCTCTGCTGTACATGCACATGTTTCACATGTCCTCTTTCCCTGTGTTCATTCCTACAGTTCATCTGTGTGTCCCTATTCAATACTGTCAGCAAAATATGTATTAGTAATATGCTAAGTGCATTTAAGGCTTGAAAAGGGTTAACACATTTATTCTATTTCACACTGCATAAAATCTGTACGAATTGCAGAAGCTTTCTAACCTTGTATTGTCATGAAATATGCGCAGCTATTGCTTATGCTTTGGGAATTTACAGGAAAGCAGATAAGTTCTGCTTGTGTCAGGAAAATAATGAATAGATGTATTAATGTTATGAGACTTAGACAAGGAGTTCCGCTTGTGCTGTGAGAAAACACACAGCTGCAGAAGCTATAGATAATCAGAACAAAGACTGCTTGAAAATATGAACTGCAATCAGCATTTGCTTGTGTCTAAGTTAGAAAAGTACCTTGAACTGTAACACATGTATTAGAACTACACAATAGATGCTTGTAATGGGCTAGGGCCCACCAAGGCCAGGTTGTTTTTCTCAAAAAGTTTTTCATAAATCCAGTCATGTTAGCAGGAAATCTGAGTAACATCTGCTGTAGAGCAATACTGAAAGTTGTGTTTGATTACGTCAGCCATAGAAGGCAATGTCTTGTAGAACAGTATAAGAATAGCATACTTCCTGTTAGTAGTTAGGCAAAATCCTGTATTTGCATGTTTTTGTCTCCTTGCAGCAAGTTATTAAATGTGCCTTAACTGAACCTTACGTGTATTGGTCTTTGAAGTTTTTTTCCTTTGACAGATTGGTCCTTCGGACCGGAAACCCTCACTTCGCCTCAGATCAGACAGGCCAGGTGGCTTGAAACCATGCAGGGAAGAAACCACATTGGTTCTTCTTATTTGAAAAGCCCTCCGACTGAATTGTCGTACAAAAGAGGCCAGCCACTTTCTGATCTGTGACTGAAGGACGGGTTTTCACGAACCAGGTGATCAATCACGAAGGCTCAGGTAAGGTGAATCTACTTTTTTTCTGTTTTAGATCAGGGACAAGATTTGTATTGTTTTTGTCAGGACTGTATTTTTACAAGTCAGGGACAGAAAAGATTACTGTCGTGTCATAGATCAGGGAAAACAGAGTAGGTAGGCAGTCATTCTGAAGAGACTATAACAAAATCCGTGGTACCACATTAAAAATAAGGAGTTATGTAATGATTAAAAGGTTAGAACAAAATGGGTAATAATTGCACAAAAAGACCCCAAAATCCACCGTTAACCGAAGACGCGAAATACATGCAGTCACAGCATGCTGATAATATTAAATACTACTCAAAATGGGTTAATAAGTATGAATTTGACGGTAAATTAGAAAAATCCTCGCTTGTTAAACTTGTCAAACAGCTTAAAACCAATTCCAGAGTTCGGGTAAAAAAGCAGCGCCAATTAGGAATTCCTCAGGCACACAGGTGGATTGAGGAAGTAAACTGTAGGGAACAAAAGAATAATGATTCAAAAGCAATGTTTTTAGATAAGGAGGACAATAACTTAGTAACAGCATCGGCCCCTCCGCCTCCCTTACCAGAATATGAAGCACGTGAACAGGTGGGATGGTACAGCTGGTGAACTGAGAGTTCACGACATATGGATTCCTAAATTACTCTAAAAAATTTTGTTTAATGTGCCACGTTTGTAATAAAAATCATGCACAAGGGGCATTAAAGCCCAAGCAAGGGAGTTTCCCTACACTACCGTATCCATTTCATACTATCTGTATGAATTTCATAGAACTGAACAAATGTGGAAATAAGAAGTATTGTCTTGTCATTGTAGATATGTTTTCCAGATGGGTGGAAGCCTTTCTGACTAAAAATCCAGATGCGGCTGCCATAGCAAAAATTCTCATTTAAGAAATCATCCCTAGATTTGGCATTCCGGAAAGGATCTACAGTGACAACGGTACACACTTTGTAAACCAAACCATACCACAGTTAAGTAAACATTTTGGTATTTCTTTAAAAAATCATTGTGCATATCACCCGCAATCTGCAGGGTTAGTAGAGAGGTATAATGGGATTTTAAAGAGTACGCTAAGGAAGTTAATAGTAGAAACACAGAGAAATTGGGTGTACTGTCTGCCCCTGGCACTGTTGAGCATGAGAACTGTTCTGAATGCAAAAGGATTGACTCCTTTTGAAAAACTATTTGGAAGGGCTTATTATATACGTCAGTGGAAACCTCTCATGCCCGCAGACCAGGAAGCTGATTGTACACTAGCAGAGTAAATGAGAAATTTGTTGAATTCTAAACATCTGTTGCAGTCAAATTCTGTTTCAGATAAAGAACAAACCAGACCATCAGAAGTGGCAGTGGCACCAGGTACCTGGATCTGGGTGAAAACAATAAAGAAGAAGAATTGAGCATCACCAAAGTGGGAAGGTCCATATCAAGTGCTTCTGTTGACACCCACGGCAGTCAAGATCACAGAGCATGCCTCGTGGATCCACCTGATGTACTGCAAACTAGTTAAGAACTTTGAACTGGACAAAAATCTTGCCACATGTCAAGAGCAAAAATGATAGAATCCAGAACAAAAAGGTATGCAGAACAACCATTTCCTCAGAAGTATTGCATAATCATCCTGATAACTGTACTAGTGACAATAATCTTTTTGTTGTGGCCATTCCTTTTTCCAGCCAGACAAACTGAACTGAATAAACGTGAAGCGTTACTCATAGACTGGCACCCAAACTTCAACACTTACCAGGCAATTAAATATGTGTATGCTGAGACTTTCAATGTTTCAAATTGCTGGATTTGCACAGCTTTGCTAACAGCATATGGGGGATTATTAATGACTGCAGTCCCCCTAGGGGTCAACAAGACCTGGGAAAACTTGATTTATGATACCTCAATCATTACATCACAAGATAAAATAGCAGTGCGCTTGTCTGTTCCACAAAAGGGAACTGTGTGTTTTTATAAAAATGATACTGTTCAGGTGGGTTGGAGCAATTGCAATGTGACTGTTCCTTATAAATGTTACACTAAAGCTAACAATGCAGGTTCTTATTGTAATACAAACTATGATTCATTTCTTGAATTGATGCACAAAACAATTGATGAAGTAAAACATAATTCTATTCTTTATAAACAGCTGTCTATAATTGATAGAAAAATCTTTCATGCAGGGCGAGTGTATATTCATAGCAAAGTTACTACTAAAGTAGAGGACTGTTATTTTGTGTGTGGCAGAAAGGCATAGAAATGGTTACCTGAGAACTGGTCCGGCAGTTGTTTTTTGGGCTACCTGGTTCCAGCCATACAACACACTGCAGTTTTACCTCGAGGAAAAATTCGGAATGTCCGAGAGGTCGTCAAGAAACCTGTCAAGAAACCTGAAAATCCAGTGGGGCAAATTGATGCACGCTGGAAAAACCATCATTCTATAGGCGATAAACTGACACACATGGACTTGAGTGACAGTGTTATTTTGTGGGCAGGCATATCACCAGCATATGGAGCAGTGAAATCGATCTGGGAGTTGAGAAAACTGTCTAAACTTCTCAAAGTAATGAGCAATGCAACTTTTTCCGCTCTTGAATTGGTAACTGATGAACTGAATGCCATGAGAACTGTAGTGCTTCAAAACCGCATGGCTCTCGACTTCACCCTAGCGGCGAGAGGCGGTACTTGCGCTTTAATCCAGGAGGAGTGCTGTTCGTATATTCCTGACCATAACCACGAGATAGACAATCATCTTGAGGTAATTCAGCTAGTGTTGGCCATGACCAAATCCACTGACGGACTTTTTCCAGAAATGGTTTGGGGGGGTGGTGTACCATCCTAATGAACATCCTGATTGCCATTTGTGTAGGAATGCTCCTATTGGGAGTATGTGTTTGCTGTAGCATCCCCTGCATGAAAAGACTGATTAAAGACTTTATAGACATGTCAGTTTCTGAAACCTTATATCAAAGTGCTGAGTTTGAAGAACTATTGAAAAACTGAAATGCTTTCATAAGTTTAAACTGAATGACTCTCTTAACTGCAAATCCTGAGTAGGAAGAGGTTAGGAGAAGAAAAAACTGTTTATGCTTATTTTGAAAGTAGAATAAAAGTATTAAAAGGGGGAAATGTCAGAAAAATATGTATTAGTGTATGTATTAGTAATATGCTTAGTGCATTTAAGGCTTGAAAAGGGTTAACACATTTATGCTATTTCACACTGCATAAAATCTGTACGAATTGCAGAAGCTTTCTAACCTTGTATTGTCATGAAATATGTGCAGCTATTGCTTTGGAAATTTACAGGAAAACAGATAAGTTCTGCTTGTGTCAGGAAAATAATGAATAGATGTATTAATGTTATGAGACTTAGACAAGGAGTTCCACTTGTGCTGTGAGAAAACACACAGCTGCAGAAGCTATAGATAATCAGAACAAAGACTGCTTGAAAATATGAACTGCAATCAGCATTTGCTTGTGTCTAAGTTAGAAAAGTACCTTGAAATGTAACACATGTATTAAAACTACACAACAGAAGCTTGTAATGGGCTAGGGCCCACCAAGGCCAGGTTGTTTTTCTCAAAATGTTTTTCATAAATCCAGTCATGTCAGCAGAAAATCTGAGTAACATCTGCTGTAGAACAATACTGAAAGTTGTGTTTGATTACGTCAGCCATAGAAGGCAATGTCTTGTAGAACAGTATAAGAATAGCATACTTCCTGTTAGTAGTTAGGCAAAATCCTGTATTTGCATGTTTTTGTCTCCTTGCAGCAAGTTATTATATGTGCCTTAACTAAACCTTACATGTATTGGTCTTTGAAGTTTTTTCCTTTGACAAATACACACTTCCCCTGAGTGATCATTTAACATGGCAGTCCCATGTCCTGTTATAGGTCATTAACATAGCTTCAGTACAGTTTGCCAGGAATGGGATATCACAATACTGTGCACTGTAGGTACACTGTCCTGCTCTTTATTTGGACCATATACTTCACATTCATACCTCTAAACTGTTCACATATTCCCATGCTGTCCAGATGTTTTCCTTATCAAGTATGTGGCTTTCTGCCAAATCACTGGGACGATTTCTGGATTGATGTGACTCAATAATGCATACATTTGAGTACATACCTCTGAACTGTACTGATCTGTGGAGAATGTGCAGCTTTTGTCTGTCTCATATTTGTGATCTTTTCCTCATAACATTTTTTTGCTAGCAAATTATTGGCATGTCATTGCAGAATGCAGTCAGAAACTGATGACTGACATTTGAGTTGCAAACTTCCTGCTCTTCAGAAAGTTCATTTATTTATTTATTTATGTTATATTTCTTGACCAGCTTTGTCCAACTGGGCTACAATTGCCTGTTTTCAGTGGAGGCCTGAGGAGAAAACCTCCAACAGAAAAATAGAAATTTTACATATTGAATACATATAGAAGCATTCAGCAGTACCACACATTACTTGATTACAGTGTCATACATTACACTGTGGCAAGTGAAATACATATAGAAATGCATACATCAGAGGGATACATTCTTAATTAGCTATTATATACATAATAGTGCAATAGTTACATAGCTGAAATATTTTACTAGTTATGTTTGTACAGTGATGTAGCAAGAGGAGAAGATAAAGTAGTAAGTTTATTTATTGAAGGGAAGGAAGAGAGAAGGGAAGTAGAAGGTAATGGTTAATGCTAATGTACAACCTATATATCCTATTAACTTCCTAAGTTTGGAAGTGCAATATTACATATCTGTCCCTATGTATGGCCTATGTCCCCCCATTTTTATGGCTTTGTCCACATTTCTTGCTCTAAGAGGTTGAAATATTTATATTCTAACACATTACTATGTGAAATCTATTTCAGTTATGTCCCTATTACTGGTTATTTGTCCTCTCATTAAGTTGGCCTCTGTGCACATGTGTTGCACTAACACAATAACTACTATATGTAAAGCTCTGGTGATCACTGTGGCATTCCACACAAATGCAAGCACCGTAGGTGCTCTACTTTACTCAGAACTGCTTTCTGTGTTTGCTTACAAGGTTTTGCAGCCAGCAACACTGTTGTAAGCCACAAAACCTAGCTGAGGCGTGCCATGTCTCATTAATATGCATTACACTCTGCCTCATGCTGCACACCGTCATGCTAACATGTAAACTCTATATAGGCTCTGCGCGAAGCCTACACAGAGTTTATCAAATCCCGGGGTGTGATTTTATTTATTTATTTTTTTGTTATAAATATTTCTGAATTTTATTTCTTGCTGGCTCTCTTGGTTTTGTATACAAATAACAAAGGAGCGATCAAGGCAACAAAAGTGATTGAATCCTGTATCATAAAAAGCGTTTTATTGTAGACAAGCAAAATCATGGTAAGCGCTTTCGCATAAGAGCTTCCTCAGACCATAAATGCAAACACATACAATACATCTTATATATAAGAATTTAAATCCAGGTCCTCCAATTATGGAAAAGCATCAATTATATCAAGGAAAATCTTAAAAGCACACTGCCTTAAAAAACATATGACAATAATAAAGGTTAAAAAATAGTAAACAGATAAAAATTGAAAAATTATTATTTTGAGAGCTGATAGGGGTAGTGGTCTCAATGAACGGGCTTTTTTGAAGCCCTTGTTGAAAAAACGTAGGATCCGTAAATAGCATTGAGCTATTATATAATATATGAAATTTTTGTGATATCTTCGTTTAAGAAGGAATTTTTATCTGTTTACTATTTTTTACCCTTTATTATTGTCATATGTTTTTTAAGGCAGTGTGCTTTTAAGATTTTCCTTGAACTAATTGATGCTTTTCCATGATTGGAGGACTTGGATTTAAATTCTTATATATAAGATGTATTGTATGTGTTTGCATTTATGATCTGAGGAAGCTCTTATGCAAAAGCGCTTACCATGATCTTGCTTGTCTACAATAAAATGCTTTTTATGATACAGGATTCAGTAACTTTTGTTGCCTTGGTCGCTCCTTTGTTATTTTTATACCTGATATATTTTATTTTGTTTGTGAGCAACGGAGCATTTACCTGGTGGATTATTCTGTGTTTTCTGATTTTATTCTCTTGGTTTTGTACTTACAACCGTGTACATCCTTTCATGTCACTGTTCATCATTGTATTTGGCTTAATTTGTGACCTTGCTGTTTACCCAATGGTCATCACTTTTTCTGTTATATATATCATCATTGCATTTAATAATAATTACATCCATTACAGTAAATGTTTACTGAAGTGAAACAGTGCACACTACTGCAACATCACCTCAAAATCAAATTAGCACCCATGCCAAATTATCCCTCCTCAAAGCATTCACTTTTAAGTTAATCATTGTTCAGAAGTACATCTTAATCTCTATGAAACTTTAGTGATAATATTTCAGCTATCACTTTAAATAAGATTAAAAACTTATTTGTGAAACTTGAATGTAAGCTTCAAAGCTTCAGGAAACAACAAATAAAATACCAAAAAACAAAAGCCACAGTGCACTTGTTTTGATACTTCAGATATTACAATTGAAAATTGTGTGGAGGGATAATGAAAGCCTCAGCCAAAGCTTTTCTTATAAATTCAAGTGTGGATGGCTGCTTATAGATGTAAACTTTAATGGAGTATCATGGGAGTAGCCAAGAGTAAGACTTTAAAAATTTTCCCCTAGAGTTCTTTCCTGAAACAAAGTTAGCTCCGATTATTTTTATTTATATATTTATTTTGGTGGTCAAGACTGAGACCATTAAACTTTAACTTAGATGTGTACATTAAGTAGTTGAAAAGAACCACTTTTACTTGACTGAAATGAGAGACCAGGAAGTGCTTCTCATGGTGACAGAGTTTTAAAATCAATTACTTGGAATTTCTTTGTGTATTTAGATAAAAATTAATTATTGTGATTGGTCTTCTGTAAAAAGATTGTAAGTGTGATTGCCACTCTCAAAGAAAAAGACTGTTGGGAGCATATTAAACACAATATAAATAACAGGGACTGGGCAGCCAGTGTTATCTGGTCTGTACTGTTTGCCTGACTCTAATTATATTCAGTCAGTTTCAATTGAATCCTGTTTAAATTATAGAGAATGCATTTAAAACAAATATCCAGGAATGGAACCTGAGTTATTTGTTTGCATAAAAAAGCAAATGGTTAAGGTTTTGTATCAAATGCAGCATATTTTACAAACAGTAGCTAGGACGTTATACAGACCAAGTGAAGTGACATACCAATACATGCATTTATTTATTGTTTCTTGTTAACCAGCTAAGCAAGTTGGTCCATAGACCTTTCAGCCATAATCAGGGCCATTTACTACATAGCATAATTAAAAAATGCACATAATATATAGCAGCATTTACATACTATGAAAAATATAAATATTGGAAACATTGTAGATTGCATTTGTTACATAAGACTAGCATAAAATAAACATGTTCATTATATACATAGGTCACAATAAAACATGGATATAAACTCTTAGCGGAATCATTGAAACAATATTCAGACTTGCCCATTATTTTTCAGACTTTTCTGTTAGCCTAAATTCTATTATGATCAGAGTGCCTAAATCAGTTGGGTGTTTATTTAAAAAATGGTTTACCTCATTCGGCCTACACAGAAATTTCAGCGATGAACAGTTTGATTCCTGTTGCCTAGGAAACGGATCTTTGTAAAACTGTAAAGCCACTTCGATGTCAATGCACGCCATTAAAGTGAAAATCTTTACCTCTTGAGAGGAAGCAGATTGGTCTAATCACAATGAATACAGAGTTATTCTGAGCATGTAGCCCTGCAGTACTGCAGAACTGGAAATGCATGTAGACTGATGCTGTACATGTCTTCCGTATATTATACCTTGCACTAAATCAAATGCAATATACAAAATAGCAAATCTGTTGTAAATTGTGCACCGTTATTCAATAGGAATATACATAGTACCATATCTGTTATGAATTACAAGCAAATAACACATTTTTGTAAGGTTAAGTCAGATAAGCAGAAAAAGCTTCTCCTTCTTGTATCTTATATACAATGACTCTCCAAACAATGTGACTATAATGCACATTGCAGGCTACTAAGGAGACAAAGCCATTTTGTGACAATTCTATTTTTAAGAGCATGCCTTTTATATTTTCTTGCATAACATAGTGATTTCATTGCAATATTTAAGCAATATTCTTTATTAAAACATTAACACTCTTACAGCAAGGAAGTAGTTATATGGCATTGCACTTCATTCTCATTTAGAAACAAAAGCATCATTCTGATATACCGTTAGATTAATTGAACTCATTAGTGGGCAGTTCTAGAATGTAATAACGTGAAAGAACTAGTGACTGGATTGTTTAGAAAGAAAATGTTAATATTTGATTATTATTTGTCAATTGTATTGATTTATTTTCATTGACTGTATGTTTACAGAGTCTCTTTTAGAGCCTCCAAAATTCAATTCTTTTTTGTTGTTGGTCCACAGACACACACACACACACACACAAACACACACACACAGACAGCCTTCTTCAACTTCTCTTGTTCAGAGACTAACAAAAATAAGGTATGACTCATGCTCTGATCTTTAGCTAATGGAAATGAAGAGGCATTTAAAATATAAATGATAAAGCATTCCCTTTGAAGCAATGAACAAGAAATTACTGAAAGTGCAGCTTTCGAAAGTAGGCTGTTCAAAGTGGTCATATACATTTGCAGTTGAAAGTAACTTGCCTTATACATATACCCAATTTCATGCTCATATTTCTGAATTCATTGTTAGAATATGCTTTTATTATTCACTATAAGAAAAACGTCTCTGGCTTTGAATTGTGAATCTGGCAACAATAGAATGACAACAATTAAATGCAGGAAAGATTTTCATTCTATTATTTTTGTGCCTTACTCCTCAATATCCTTTGCCATTTTTCCATTTGTATAAAAATAGAATTCACATCCTTCCAGGTAACATGAACTATTACGAAATAAGAACATTGCATATTAATGACAGCATATAATGAGAAAGTAGTTCTAAATCATGAAGCATTTTGGCAGCAGTGTTCTGTAAACTGGTAATACATCTTGTATAATATTATTTTGTGTAAATATTATTTTCATGAGTTTTACATTAACAGCATTCAAAGGATCAAGATATAAAGAACTTTATTTTTTGTAAATACAAGTTAGTATACAAGGTGTAAATAAACAGATTGCAAAGATCTCAGTAGGTTGAATGAGGCAGAAATAGTAGATAAATATTAGAATAGCTAACTCTCTTCATTTTCAAGAACAAAACCACATTTCAATAATTGTTTTACTAGTGGAGTAATCTTGTTAAAAATAAAATATATTTTAACAGTTTGTGTACTTAACTCTTGGGCATTACCCACACTTTCCGTGTCCATATCAAATATCACATTTTACAAGGGTAAAAGAGGATTTTAATTTAGTGTTGCTTAGAGTATTGATTCTGTAAAAGAAATCTGTACAAAAGCATATTTACTTAATATCTTTATCTCTGGCTTCTTCAAGGGTACTATGAGCAAACTGCCATGTTGTTGGAAAATGTAGTTTATGTAAAAGGGAAGACAAAGTCCGCAGAAGAATTAAGTGCTGCAGTTAGATGAAACTGCAAGCAACATCATTTGGCTACTAATTCTATTAACTAAACTAATAAACAGTGCATTCTGTGGATGAAATTAACTTCATTAGTACTGAGTGTTCAAACAGACTGCATCATTTCATCTAGCATGAGCAATTAGATATTTATGAAATGGCTATTGCTTTTCAATAGTTTTGATTGGCAAGTATGGGCACAATTTAATTAGTCTTTTTATCTATCTACATACATAATAGTTTGATTGGCATATGCTTACAAGGGTAATATTACATAGATGCATAAGTTCATAATTTTCAAGTCTTCAGACATCCTTCTTTCTGCATTTAAAAATAGGTTCCATTCATGCATTATTTCACTGGTATAATGAAACAAGTCTAGAGGTAGACAGACATACACATCTACATTTATACATTCCTTCTTTATTAGGCATATTTTACGAGTATAAGCAGTTGAACTTTAGGGGTATTCATACTGAATGTTGTGTTTTAGCTTGAGTAATAAATGGCTGCCTGAATGAACAGATATATCTGTTCAGATCACTCAGCTGCAAAACTACTTAGTGCAGATGCATCACTACAGAAACATGGAGATATAATGCCTATCTATCTGTCTGTCTATCCATCCATCTATCTATCAAACTATCTGTCCATCAATGTATCTGTGTATCTATCTATGTACGTATGTATCTATTATCTATCTATTATCTATCTATCTATCTATCTATCTATCTATCTATCTATCTATCTATCTAATATCTATCCATCTATCTGCTCTCTGTCAATCTATTTTTATTGTTATTGCTTTGACAAGGTTATTATAACAGGCTTTACAGTTTTAGAGTCAACGGCCATAGGTATAAGCATCATAGAGAAAAGTAAGTGCGAAGCAAACACATTTAAACTGTAAAACTCATTCATAAGTAATGTTTGTCTTTCGGCTTTTTCCCGGTAAGGGGTCACAACAGTGGAACTCCGGTCCACTAATGATTGTTAGTAGATTTTTACAAAACGCTGAGGTGCCAGCTCGACGCCCAACTTTCAACGAAGGCATGCCCATGTACGCACGAATGTCTTTTGAACGCTACCCAACCACAGGGAGGACATGCAGACTCCACACAGAAGGCACTCCCAAGCCAAGCTGAGAATCGAACGGGAGAACCTCTTGCTGTGAGGTAACAATGCTACCGCCGTACCACCGCGGCATATATACAGTTCAGAAATATGTAAGTGATAACATGCATCTCTAAATGACTATTTACTTCACTTTATTTGCTAACCAAAGTAGAGTATTCTTCAGAAGGATGTTTTTTAAAGTTCTGTCTTGGGGATGCATAATATAGAAATAACATAGACTTTTAACTGTTTTACAAAGATAAGATTGAGTAATAAAGCCATTTTTGCACAGACAGTAGCAGTAGGATAAGTAAGTATGGACATGTAAAATGTACATTAATGCTGAGGAAAGCAAGGGTGGTATCCATCGTCCTGAGGTTAGCACTTGCATGCTGGTTATTTGCAAAGAGCACCATTACATCTGTGTGCAAATATATGAATCACAGCTTATTATGTGTTGAATAAGTAAATGTTAAAGCACTTTCATCAAATGTATAAACTTTCTGAAGTTAATCCATAAATATGTATGAAGTACTACATGAAAATCTAAGTACTCAATTAATTTAGAAACCTTTTGGATATTATGAATAAATGTGGATATGCTCAAGCACTTTTGAAGTATTTAAGGCAGAAAGATAAAGGGGTTTTATAGCTTTTTATATAGGGGTAGACTTATGTGGATGCCCTTTTAGTTTCTTTTAAGACTGGAAAGGGGAGACAGGAAACATTGAAAAGAGGGAGACATAGCAAACAGGGAAACACAGGAGGAGCACATCAATAATGCTGTGTTGGAGGAGGTGGGACAGGAGGTGTGCTATGTTTTTGACAAAGGATAGGCATCCCTGCTTTTCACATTTGTGTAATATTCTTGTTACATACATAGAAATATTCCAATCACGGGCATTAATGCCCTTCTAGCTTGCCAATATACCAAAACACTTGTTCCCATAAGTGTCCAGGCTGTTCTTAAAAATATCTAAACTAGTGCTTGCTTTAATGTAATTTGACAGTCTGTTCCAAGCATCAGCTGCTCTCTCAGAGAGCTTTTCTTGATTTTTGCCATATTCCTTTTGTTGTATATCCTGCTTAATTTGTGATACCATCAGGGAGAGTTTGTTTTTGGGGCTAGTTCTGGACTTACTTCTGGTAGGTACAACAGCCTCTATGCAGCCTTGACATGGATGTGCAGGGTTTCTGACAGCAATATAGTATAGGTTGCTGTGTTTCTTGGGTTTGTAGAGGCTTTGCATTTTTTGATAAATCATCACTTAATTAAATGCAGTTTGCAATGGAATATGTGTTACTGCTTGTACTGGGTTACAGAATTCATTTGGATTACAAAGGAGACAGATTTATGGTTGGACCTTACCAGGGAGGATGAGACATATCAGGGTGTAGCTTTTTCCAATATTTGTGGTCCAGTATGTGGGAGCCTCTAGTGGGCATATTTGCTATTTTGTCAAGGGTTTTTGCAGTTATGAAGTCCAGGAATCTCTGTGACTGTAATTTTGAGGTCGTGAAGAATTCCCAGTGTACTGAGGGACAATTAAATTCACTCATGAGTAGAGTATTAGGTTGCATTGTAAGTGCCTACAGTAGGTCTAATTATGTACTGTAAATTTCTAGGGACATGCAGGGTGACCTGTAGTTGGCTAATATACGGTATGAGATTTTTGTCTATGGTGATCTGCATGTGGAGGGACTCCAGAATGTCACCTGTTTGACCACCCTCGGGTTATGCTTGCTATTGATGTTTATCAAGACACGTTCATCTTTAGCCCTTGTCTGTGTAGCTACTGGTCTAAAGTGTGGAAAGTATTGAAACCTAGTACTGCTGGGGTACTCTTTGGTGTTTTAAACCATGTCTCAGTAACTGCACAGATGTCTATATTTCCTAGCATGAAGAAGGCTTGGAGGGAGCATACTATTATTCTCTCTAGGCTCCTGGCACTAAGCAGCAACATCTTGAGTTTCACTTGAGTTGATTTTGCTATGTTGGTAGGTTTGTCAATTTGGCTTTTGCCTAAAAAAGACACTGTAGAGGTGGATAACCTTTTGGCCAATATTCAAAATCCTAGAGAGGACAGCTGCATACCATCCTTGGCAAAGCAAAGTGGTTTGTTAACAATGTCCTTCCAAGCTGACAAATATTAGATGTTCTTATAATGATACCAGGAAGACATACAATTGTTTAAATCAATCATTTTTTGTCCATATTGTTGCATCATCCTCAGTGATGATACTATGCCGCACACTGCTAGGCTCATACCAGCCTGAGATCTCCATAATGTCACCCCTCATATAGTCCAGGGAGGTACACCTCAGGTCATTTACACCTGCATGCACTATGATGGAATCACACTGGTAACTGTAGTATAATGACTTATGTGCGTGCATGATTTGGTGGAGCCCTGCTCCAGGAAAGCAACTAACTGTTATCTTCCCTTGCTCGGCCTGGTTCGAGGGGCATCAGTATGTCTTCCAAAGCAGTACCCTATGACGAGTGTCCTGAAAAGTGTGTTTGTTTGCCTTAGTGGCTTAGTATTTGGGGCTCCATTGAGACTTACTGTATAGATAGTGTTAGGTATTTTTTTTTCTGAGTGAGTTTGGGCTTCCAGAAGCATAGCTTTGCCACCGAGTGGTCTAGGTAATTATTGTTATTTAGGAAGATCGATTTTAAGCACCTCAGCATACTTTAGTCTATGTATATGTGTGTTGTGTGCTATGCGAGGGGGTACTGTGGGAGTGGTTTTGACAACCTGATGTGCATTTGTATGTGAGAGTGTAGCCACCAATATTAATGTATAAGTACACCTCTTGTATTTTAGTGGTTGTCGACAAACATAAGATAATTGCTACATCATCTCAAAATGCCCATATCCACCAAACTGGCTCCAGAGATTTATTTATTTATTTATTTATTTATTTATTTATTTATTTATATTTGTTGACCAGGAGTGTCCGACTGGACTTAGGTCCATTTTCAGTGGAGGCCCGGGGAGAAAAGCTCCACAGTTAAAATAAACAGACAGTAGTTACATTGGATTACATAGCGATTAACAGTTTACATAGCAATTGCTTACAACATATTTACAGATGAAGAACATAGTACATCAGTAGACAACTAGAATCTTTATCTGTGGAGTACATAACAGACATTAACAAATGTTACAAGAAGAAATTCCTGCTGTATAATAAGTACTGGCTTATGAGCATCTGAGCTTGCTATAATCAAAGTAGTTAGTGGAGTGGAAAGAAAGGTAGTGGTTGGATGGGGCGGGTGATATTAGAGTGGGAGTTGCAAGGGCATAGCCAGCATGTTTTTAGGTGCGCTTTTAGTAAAGTTTTGAAGTGGGTGCATGATGATGCGGAGGTAATTGTGGGTGGGAGGGAGTTCCATAATTTGGCTATGGTGCAAGAGAATAGTGCTTCACCAGCAGAGTTATTGGCTTTAGTGATCTGCAAGTTATTTTTGTTGCTGGATCTTAGTGGTCTGGTGGTGCGATAGGGTTGGAGTAGATTCTGGAGGGATGGGACATTTAGTGGATGATTTACTAGCTTGTGGGTGAGTGAGAGTTGATACCATTAAAGGAGGTGAGGGAGTCCAAGCCAGCCCAGTTCAGCAAGTGAGAGACAGTGGTGACTACGGTAGGATGCCCCTGTGGCGAATTTGGCAATTTTGTTGTAGCAGGTCTCTAGCTTGTTTAGATCGTATTGCCTTAGGTTGGTATATATTGGACAGGCATAAAGTAGGGTGGAGATAAGGTGGGAATTTGCTATTGAAATCTTTAGCTTTGGTGAGAAGTTGCTTATTTCTGTATAGTGCTCCTAGTTTTTTGTGGACTTTTTTTATGGTCAAGGATATGTGAATGTCAAATTTTAATTTATTGTCTATTTCCACTCCTAGCAATTTGGTGTGTTCAGTTGGGTATATAGTGGTGTTGTCTTTTGCTGTGATGTTAAAGTGAGAGTTATTTTGAGTATGTTTGGTGGGTTGGTAAATGAGTAGTTTAGTTTTGTTTGGGTTGAGTATTAATTGGGCATTGGATAACCAAGTTTCAACAGAGGAAAAGGCTTCATGTGTGACTTTTTGCAGTTTGGGTAGGGACTGGGCTGAGCAGATGATGGTTGAGTCATCTGCATATTGCATGAGTGTGCCATGTGTGATGGCAGAGGCTAGATTTGGTGAAAACAGAGAAGAGTAGGGGTCCAAGGATGGATCCTTGGGGAAGAGATGTTAGGAAATTGCATATCCATGGTCTCCAATCTTTTGATTGGTGAGCTACAAGGAGGGTGGTATATTGGGGTTAGATAATTGACTGCTTTATAGATGCAGACTAGCAAGCATGCTTTATTGGGGCAGATTATACTTCTTATTTTCCTGGCCACCCCAACTCTTTCTTCCTCATTTCCTTCTCTCCACTGTATCTTTACCATGTCTCCTTCCACTCCACCCACTATAACTGACACAACTGCCACTCTTTCTTATTCTCTGTCTCTTCAATTGTTCTTCACTCTTCTCTACACTCCGCTTACTATTGTTCTATTTTGTACCACCTACTCTACCGCTATCATTTTTTTTGTTGTACATGCACAAAATGCATGCCTTTAATGATTTCTACAAGGCATTATTGTTGTTACTCAAGTCTCTTTATCTTACTCTTTTTAATGTTTCTAAACTTGCAATGTAAACTTGGTATGGTTATGATATATGTGTATTATTATTCTTTGGGATGTTTTTTTTTTATCATGTGTTTCTGGAGCTTTGACAATACTGTTAATGATTATCTACAAGGCATTCATGTTGTTATTCACATGTCTTTTTATCTTGCCCTTTTTAATGTTTTTAAACTTGCAATGTAACTTGGTTTTGTTATGATATATGCATATTATTTTTTTTTTTTGGCATCATCTTTTTTATCATGTGTTTGTGGAGCTTCTCCTTGGGTCTCCTCTGAAAATTGGCCCCTAGCCCAGTGGACTAACCTGATTAACAAAGGATAAATAAATAATTCTACTAATGTTAATGTTTACAGAATGCTGAATTCTACTAAATCTATAAGTATTGCCGCTCGATGCCCAAATAGCTGCTGTAAGCCTGTCTGCATGTACAGTATTTAGTCTGTATTTATTGTTTTATAGGGTACAGTTTTATGGACCATTCTACAGGGAAAATTGCTTTCTAGGTGTTTGCTGCTGTACAGGGCACTGCTAACTGCTGGTGCATGGTGTGCATCTCAGAGCAAGTGAATTTGTAGCAGTACAGAAAAAAACAGAAAACTATCTAATGAGCCATCTGGATAATAAAACAACTTTACTATGAGCCCTTTTGTGTGTCTCCCAGCTCAGATGGACAAGACAAACACCTCCTGTCTCAAGATGAATAAACTCAGTCCTTTTAATTTGAAAACAAAGTAGAAGAGGCCCACAAGTGCAATGCTACCACAAGCCAGTAAACAACTAGCTGGAAATATCTGGCTAAAGGTAATATCAAGGCAGTCTTATAGAGTCACAGTGAGTGGAATAGCAATTTTTATTTTTATGCAGTGAAATGCACAAATGAAAGCAAGAAATGGTAGGAATAACCCAAGATAGCTTACTCAGTTGTAATCTAGCAATCAAAAGTACTTAGATATTCCTGGATGACACTGAATACAAGTAAAACATGTCTGAAATACTGGTCAGGATGCTAAGCTTTGCTGAGTTCTGAGAAAATGAGCAGGAGGCAATATTTAGTTAGGGTTTACTCAAGAGCAATACTGGTTTGTACTAAGCAGGTAAGTGATAAGCAGAATAGAAAACTGTAGGAGCAAAACTGGAATATCAACACTGTTGAAGCATTGAAGCATATATCCTGGACCAGAAAAAAAAGCAATACTCTCACTATTGAACTTCTACTACAATTTAAGGCACTAGACTATGCAGAAATTTACCAGTAATATTGTTCATGGAAAAAATGCAGTAATAAATGACTAAATAAGGGTCATATCTCACAGCATTTCACAGTTCTGCTACAAATGTGAATGAAACTACAAGATGACAGTCTAGCAGGGTTTAAAATACAAATGACTAGCTTTTCAAGTAAGTCTACTTGTAGCAATAGAAGTGCAGTAAAATGTAGATGAGGGTATCAAAAGTTTCAATATATAACGTTGGCATGTTTTTTTCGGTAAATGAAGGAAGCAGCAGCAGCTGTGATCCAGTCTGAGAAAATGCAATTTTAGCAATGAGGGGAACTGCATCCTCATGGCAACCCTTAGGCCATATGGCAAACACCTTTTTGCAAAAAGGGGACTAAAACAAGCTGAGAGGCAAAGGCCTGGAATCAAGTGGTTATGGATATAAATGCTGTTGGAGGAATGAACCACACAGTAACACAATGCAAGAAAAGGGCCAATGATATACTAGGACATGCAAAGGTAAGGCAGAATGCAATTACCAGGGGTACGGACACTGACTATTACCCACTTATGCAGCATCAACAAACATTTGCTCAGGAAAGTTGGTTTGACTACTATAACATATTTACTTAGAGAAATGGGTGCTGAAGAAGAATGATTGCATGTAACACAAGGCAATTACTGTTAACAGGTGAACCCTTCACTTCTGTTCCTAATGACATTGGACAGAGTCAGCATGGGAAGTGTCCTCCAGACCTCATTAGTCAGTACACAGAAGTAATGTATTTAATTAATTCTTTACAGGATCAGCAGCAGAAACCAACTGTTCATTATACCACACAAATTTAAAGGATATCAGCAACAGAATGGTGGCTGCTCATAATAGTTATATTTATGAGACAACCACGTTTAATGGCAGGAGCTCACACTCCACAACATGCCACGAACTCTGCAGGAAATGACAGTGGATCACAATGTCAAGTACATGGTGACATTACACTAGAGCATCTACAGGGAGAAAACCCCCTGCACCTCAACACCAGTATCTCCAAACCACCGAGAACACCTTCTGTATGGCAGACATTTAGAAGAAGCAGTGTCACCAGGCATTTATATGTCACAGCTACCACAGAAAACATGCTCAGCAGCAAATGTCCCATGACATTGTTAAGGCTCAATGTGTTGCCACAGAGAGTCAGCTAGAAATGAACAGAGTCCTCCAAGGTGGATGTAAGGATTTACAGCTCAACATGGAAATGGGAGAGAGTAGGGAAAATACAATGAATGCATTGATCCTGAGTTTGGTTGCACACAAGTATCCATATCCACCTTCATTCACACACTAGTAGAGACTTACCAGACTCAAATGGGAGTCAGTTTTGGAATTGGTAGAGGACAGGGTGCTGTCTGGACACATATGGTATACACCAACAAAATAAAGAGTATTCACTGAGCCTACCAACTCATAACCAAAAATTCTCACGGAGACAGTCCCGGACAACACAGGCAAAGAATGACTAACTGATTTTGGAGAACACATTTAATAACACTACAATAAAAAGTTAATAGTTAACCTCTTTCATCCCATATAATCAGGACTTCATCAGAATGAGTGAATTATAAAATATCTCTGAATTTAAAGAATAAATTAGATCTATCACATGACATGGCTAACAAATAAAAAACTCAATGCAATTAAGAATTAAACATAATAAAATAAGAATCTAAAATAATGATCATAATGAAACCATAAGCATACTTTCACAAATAAAAAATCCAAAGCCAGGATCAATAATAAATAGCTTAATCTTTTAAAAATAAATTGATCTTTATAAAATGATGGGAGTTGCAGCTTAGAAGCTTACAATTTTAAAACTCTGGATATGTACACCATTTCATTTATTCCAGGGAGCTGGCTTCTAATCTTAATTGCCAAAGTAATTCACAGTATTCCAACTTGTTTTCCCATGCTCCTCCCTTGGACTTGGTGTATATAACAGCACACTGCATGTGCTGCTCAAGAAGATAGTGGATATAGTAGGGGGTAAGAAACATAATTCACACAGGCCACATCAGCACAGGAGCAGAGCCTCTCATTTGAACTCAAGGTCTTACACCATTCTGAGTTCAGTGTCTGGAGAATCACTTGCATCAAGTAGGTCATGACATTACTTTCTAATTTTATAAGAGAAATATTTAAAATCTGTCCCTATTTTTTGTCCTTTTTTCCACTATTTGTGGCTCTGTCCAGATTTTTTTGTGGTAAGAGTTTGAGAGGTATGATCAAGAGGTAAGGAACTCGTTCAACTGATGCTGCTGCTGCCAGAGTATCGCTCAATTTTGTGTGTGTGTGTGTGTGTGTGTGTGTGCGTGTGTGTGTGTGTGTGTGTGTGTGTATGTGTGCGTGTGTAAACTGCATACTAATGGAAACCCAGTCATTCTAGCAACTTTGTAAGTTTATAAGAGAAATTTTTTTAAATCGGTCCGTATTTTTTTCTTTGTTCCCCAGTCATCTGTGGCTCTTTCCAAATTTCTTGTAGTAAGAGTTAGAGTGGTATGGTCAAGACATATGGAAACATTTAAACAGATGCTGCTGCTGCAAAGGCATCGTTCATTCAGAAACTCTGCGTGTGCATGTGTGTGTGTGTGTGTGTGTGTGTGTGTGTGTGTGTGTGTGTGTGTGTGTGTGTGCATGTGTTGCGCGTGCGCATGTGCATGCGTATGTGTGCATCTGTCTGTATGTGTACATCTGCCTGTGTGTGTGTTTGTCTGTGTGGTTGAAAAGCTAGAGTACAGAAGTCAAACTCTGTCCTTAGTGGATGGAGTTTGACTTCTGTACTTCCATTTCACTTTTCCGTTTCAGTCTGAGCTCTAACACAATATCATGAAAAGTTTCACTTCAAAAGTCTGGTTGCTAAAGTACCACAGAGCAGCCAAACCTTCTTTTTTCTATTGATATGTGGTAGACAGGCATTAGTCTGAAGAAAAGAAAGTCTGAAACTGAAAAGCATCTTGTTATTTAGTGACTTTGTTCCTCATAAAATTTGTGATTTTCTGACAAATCACTGAGGAATGAAGTCACTAAAAAATGACATATATTTCAGCTTCAGACTTTCTTTCCTTTAAAAAATACCAGGGAGCCAGTAAACTGTAGTGTTCAATATTTAGTAGCTTAAATGGCTAAATAGCCTCATAAACATGAAAAAGGAAACAGTAACAGAACGGTTTTGGCTATACAAAATACATAGCCTTCATCAGTGTGATAAAGAACAATGATACAATTGCTTCCTTTTATAGTCTAACCTATGAATGAGTCTTCAGCTAATTAGTCAATCACAAATACTCATTAAGCCCTGGTGGGAATAAACATCCCAACTTTATAATCCATTTCTTTTCTTTGTTATTTAGTGTTTGTTGCCATCCAACTTTATTGGTCCTGTTGCCAATAATTCTATCAATCACCATAAACCTAAAAAATGCGTTCTTATATCCCAATGAGTGTTTGTATAGTGCATTAGTGATTGCCTTTGTTCTCATGTCACTGTAGTGTTCCAATATCCTTAGTCTGAGGAGTCAAGAGGTTTGTCCTACATAAAATGCAGAACAGGTGCATGTGGCAAGGTAGATCACCCAATCTGTACCGCAGTTAGCATAAAGTGAGATGTCAAACACATTACCAATATTTGTGCTTGTGAACTCTTTAGATTTCATAAGTTTTCCACAATGGGTACAGTGGCCACAGGGGATGCAGCCCATAAGTACATCACCTATCAAGGTTGTTTGTGTCAGATCATCCTTGGTCCTGAGGCCTTGTTCATAGTGGCTGAAGTGAGATCCTAAATTCCTACCTCTTCTAAAGGAAAAATTACATCTCTCCTGAAGGAAATCCAAAAGTTTATTATCCGCTAGGAGGATATTCCAATGCCTTCGGACACTGTTTAACAACACGTCAGTGTTTCTTCCATAGGTGGCAACTAAGTGAATCATAGATTCATTAGCTGGTTTCCTCTCCCTGTAACTCAGAAGATCTCTCCTGTCAAGTGTAGACACCCATTTCCCGGCATTAAAGATGTTTCCCATTTTATAACCCCTACCCTTAAATCTAATGGTAAGGTCCTCCTTATATTGTTCGTAAGTGGCATTGTGTGAGCATATACACTTCATCCGCAGGAACTGTGATTTAGGAATGTTCCTGCAAATGTGTGGTGGATGGAAGCTGGAGGCATGAAGAAGTGAGTTGTATTGGGGGTATTTACGGTAAACCTCAGATTCCAAGGTATAATTATTATTCCTGGTAATCAGGACATCCAAAAAGGTGATCCTATTGATGTTATAATTAGCTGTAAAATGTATGCCCCATTTTTTCATTGAGGTACCCCACAAATTCCATAAGATATTCTGCATCTGATTTCCATACTAGCCAGCAATCATCTAGATATCATCTCCAGATGTCAATCTCCTCTAAGTAAATGTTCTGTGTTTTGTCATAAATTAGTTGTTCCTCTATATGGGCCATAAAGAGGTCAGCATAAATGGGGGCAAAGAAGCCCCCATGGTCGTGCCCTGGACCTGCAGGTAACATTTATTCTGGTAAAAGAATACGTTCTTGGTTAGAACGTGTTCCGCAAGGCAGATCAAGAAGGTATTAAAACCTGGTTGATGCATTTCTGACTTATAAAGCCAATATTCCAATGTTCCAGGCCTGCCCAATGAGGAATGCTGGTGTATAATGCGGAGACATCCAAAGTACACAATAGCCAGTGTGGTTCCAACTGCATCTCAGAGATCACTTGTAGAAATTACGTGGTATCCTGAATTTGGGACAGAACCCATTTCAATAGTGGTTGTAGGTATTTTGTAAGAAATTGTGAGACTGGCCCGGTGATAGATGGGCAATACTATACATGCATGCCATTGGATGCAACATTTAGGTTTAAGAAACAAATTGACCAATTTTAGTTGTCTGCCAAGGAAGAGGGGATTTTTACTGATACTACTCTTTATCATCTGACGGTTTCTGATCCCATGAGCCAGTACATCTACTTCCTCCCCAAAATATATAAGGATCTCCATCAACCATCAGGTAGGCCCATTGTTTTGGGCAGGGGTTCTATCACCAAGCCAGTCTCACAATTATGAAATACCTACAGCCACCATTGAAATGGGTTCGGACTGGCTAATTAGTGGATGATTTTAAACTTATTCTGGTGAAGTTTGGACTTCAGTGAAAAATTATAACAACTGAAAAACAGATACAAGACAGAAGGAGGTAAATATTTCCATTTTTAAAGCAATATTTTTTTTCATATCACTGGATACTGATGTCATCCAATGTTGTGAATTCTCTTCATGTGACATTTGATTTGTAATAACAAAATTGAACAGCAAGTTTACTAAAATGGGCTTGCCACAAAAATATAACCCTTCCTTGTTCACTAGATGCAGACTCTTGAACTGATGACATTAGTTGAGGATGTACAGGGATTGCATGTATAGGGGTTAACTCTCATAAAAACAAAAGCTGAGTCTCAGATGAATGCATTAATGATCATTTTGTTTTAGATTGTAAAGCCATTTAATTTCAAGCATTTTAATAGGCCTGTAGTCACTATATGAAAACCTGTGAAGTGGCATAAAGCACAATCATCATGTAAGCCTGCAAGAGAGGGGATGAAAGAGAGAGAGAGAGAGAGAAAAGGAAAGACAGAGAATTGGAAGTTCAAAATGTCAAGATGGTTACATGTTCAGTTATGTATTTTCAGTACAGTCACAAAACATAAGATTGCATCTTAATGGCAGACTTAGACCAATTAATTTGGTGTTGTAATGGCAAAAACATTTTCTTTGATTTAACTGTCTAGTTTTGTGCTAGTCTCTGTATTCCATTTTCAAGGAAACTCTGTATATTGTATTTTACTAGTACCCCAAGCCACCCACACAGATATGAGTGTAGTTTCTACCACTCCAGCCCACTTTTAGCATCCTCATCTTGTGATTATAAATTTCTTCTAGGCAGGTAGTCCTGTTATCTCAATTGAAAGGATTGTCTGTTTTTTGTTGTAGAAATCTATGCATGTCTTTACAGTTTTATATAAAGTAATTGAAGTATATTTTTAGCTTTGAAAAGAAAGAAATGGGAAAAGACAGAGAGAGAGAGACAGGAGACTAGAAAGAACATGCAAACTAATAAGGATTTTGTAGTTAGTTCTCAGTCTGAGATGTTACTCACCAATACAACAGTATTTTCTCATGCAGTATTAGTCCCTAATAATAGAATATATACTTATGTATTATTTATAACTTACCGTTCTATCTCCAGCAGCACCGAATAGACAGATAAATTAGAGTCCATAGGAATATAAAACCTACTTAATATTTTTCAGCAGAATGATGTCCATGTGAAGAACAGAGCTTTATCCCTAAAATTAAGGATTGATTCCTTATCTTAGTAATCTACCTCTATAATGACATTCAAAGTCTGAAAAATATTAAATGTCTGAGACATAGAAGTCCTAGGTCTAGCTGGGTTGCATATCAAACAGAAATTATGCATTTAAATAAGAGGCTAGCCAATTGGGGCAATGCTATTGCTGCAGTGTTAATCATGATGTGAAGCGATTAAGTTTCTGTATTATCTTCATCTGACAACATTTAAAATGTCTTTTTATATAGAATAAATTGCTGTTTTCATTCAGTGTTGGCCATAACCTTATTGCCTTCTATCTGCTACCTTCATTTAATTAGACCTTTCATGTAGCAATCGCTGAAGGTAGCTCTACTTATATTGGTTGCAAAATTTATTGGGCATGGAAATGAAGAAGAACTGCACATGCACATGTATATATTTGTGTTGCAGTATTTTAATCAGCATTTTAGCTCATAAAGAGATTCACTGTCATTTTTATTCTGCAAAATTAAAATAAATAAATATAAGAAGTAATAGTTAAGAGTCAAGCCTCCTGGGCAAGAATTGTTATTAGCCATTGTTTTCTATACCACCTGAAACTATTAATGCATTGTCTAACTAACAAATATAAAATTTGGTACCTTCCCCTGTACCACTGAGGATTTATTTTTTCTTAAACATAGCACCATAAAAGTCTAGAAGGATTTAGCAAGAAAGCTTTCTAGCTCAGTATGCTGGGTATAAACACAATAAAGAAATATGATGGAAAATAGGCAGCTTTGTCTCCAATCCAGATATGATCTAATTCAAGAATTCTGGTAAAGTCATTCCTTAGTAAATTCCAAAGTTCCTGAGCAGGATTGTGTTTTGAATATATGTGAAAACATATTTGTGAAAAGACAACAAAAAATGTTTTTTCCATTTATTGGTATATTTTTTTATTAATCCAGAGGCTACTTTATTTATTCTCATATGGTTGCCTAATAGTGGCATTAGTTCAGTAACATGCTCATAGCCTAATAGCCTTCTAAAAGATCAGTGACTTTTGTTGAATATTTAAACGTATGTGTTCCCATGTATTCATAAAAGTCCACTTTAAGAGCATGAAGTGAGTGGTATTGCTGTAAGGGAAGAGAAGTTTGCTTCAAACATGTGTGATCTGTTTAGTAATAGATGTGTGTTGCATTTACTACCACTGTTTGCAGTATGCTCAGGACAGAGCATTTCGAAGAAAAGAAGATTCTGAGAAAAGAGAGAGACAGAGAGATAGTTATTGAAGTCTGTCTGAGTAACCCAGCTTGTCAAGACCATCTATCATCTTATTAATTTCACAGAGAAGATCTAAATGACAGTTCCCCAAATTCGCTCTGCATGGAGTGCAGGAATAGTGCAAGAGCTGCTGCATGCAATATGGCCACCGAGTGATCCGGGAATGAGCTGCCAGAACATGCACGAGCGCTCCTACACTATTCCTGCATGGACATCACTGCTATATGCTAATTACCTCATTTGCTGATGAAAACCATGCAAATGAGGTGAATTAGTGATCCAGGAAGCAGGTAGGCATCTGTGCAGGAATAGTGTAACCTGCAGAAATGTATTTGGTTACTAACCGAATACATTTTTGCAAATTACAAAACAGAGGCATGACAGCTAGAAAGAAAGCATGTATTCTCTGTAGTAGGCATGCCAATGGCCAAATATATGGCCATTGGCATGAAAAATAGGTGCAATTCTATAAATAACTAGTTTATTTTTTTGGCCGATCTCAGCTGTTTAAGCGTAGGGCAGCAGTGTGCAAACAGGATCGGTCCGAAAATAAGAAAAAAAGTTGCAAATAAGTTTTTAAACCCAAATCAGCATTTTGCCATAATAGTCAATGGCATGCATAAGACAACAATACCAGGGAATAGTGGTTGCTAAGGGGAAGGCTCAGTGTGAATGTGGTAACTAGGAATTAGCATTCTGTTTTATGCAAATGAGGAAACTGATACTAAATCACAGATTTCCTCTTAGTGTTAGCTTGCACCCAACCATGAATGTGCAGCAACACCATTGTTTAAGTCTAAGAGGTAAATTACCTCATAAGGGGGATTGTCATGCATGCTGTAAGCTTATTGGAGCTCTGTGGCCCGAGTTTGCCCTTAGCTAAGCAAAGCTAAGGAAGTGGGTGTGTCTGAGGCTGCCTAGCAGTGTTTACATTGCATAAACGGGTGTGCGCGCCATGCACTGGGTTTTAAACAAAAAAAAAAAAAAAAAGAGGAAATAGCAGCTCTGTTCACATCTGATCACTGGGTATGCCTCGGGGCTTAAATGGGAAGACAATGGGAGGGAAAACAGCAGTAGGAAGGCAATCAAGGAGAACTAGCAAAGCTGGCAGGTGAAATGTATCAAAATCAGCCAATTACACAAGGAACAGCCTAGTGCACTCTTATAAATTATGCAAACACCTTCCAGTCAGTTTTTTTTTCCCACAAACTCTACACCACCGGTGTACACAGAAGGGGAAATTTTACCTGACAAAACTAACAAAATGTTTGGAGGATGTGAATGCTGATGACCAACTCACTGTGAGGAGAAGGAGAAGAGCATACAGACCCAGGGTAACCCACCAGGGGCTACATGAGCTGCAGATAGTGGAGCGCTATAGGGTGGACAGGGACATTTTACAGCAAATTGTTGAGCTGTGCTGGCCAAGCCTCACACAGAGCCAACAGAGGGGAACCCATCCCAATGGATACCCAGATATGTGTAAGCTTAAGAATACTAGCCACAGGTACCTTCCAAAGGGCAACTGAGGATATCATGGGGATCTCACAAGCATCAGCATCCAGGGTACTCTACCAGTTCCTGGATGCTATATCAGCACATGCCGGTGAGCACATATATTTCCTCAACACCCGTGAGGCACTGACCAGAAATATGCATCTCTTCTACCAAATAGCAAAATACCCTGAGGAAGTGGGAGCTATAGACTGCATGCATATACACATCAAAGCACCACTCGAGTGGGGTAGGGTCTACATAAACTGGAAGGGCTTCCCCTCCATCATCTGCCAGGTCATGTGTGATGCCCAGGGCATTATCTTGAATGTGTGGGCTGGCAGCCCTGGAAGCTATCAGGACTCCCACATCTGGCATATGACACAGCTGTACCAGTCATTTGCCAATGGAGACATCCCATACGGCCACCTAGTGGGGGATGCTGGCTACGCACTGGAGCCCTGGCTGATGACACCCGTCAGAAATGCACACACAACTGAACAAGAACTCCATAATGAGGCACACGCACAAACCAGAATCATAATAGAGTATGTGTTTGGGCTGCTCAAGTCATGGTTCCACTGCCTGGACATATTCGGTTTAGCCTTGCAGTACTCTCCAGCTACATGTACCAAATGTTCATAGTATGTGCCATGCTACACAATATGATCCTGTGGAAACAGCTGCAGCAGGAACAGTGCAAGGAAAGGCCACACAGACCCACACCATTGCCAAATCCATCACAGGCACAGACAAACTTGGATGAGGAACTACCTGAGCCTGCCCATGTAGGCAGAAGGAGGCATGCCCAGTATGCCCAGGCCTTGGCAAAAAGGCAATGCATAGCACATACACTGACACAGTAGGGACCCAGAGAATGACACCTCTCTCTCTGACTCACACATACAGTAAAAGGGATGCCAAACATGACATTACCATGTATAGGGAGTGTACTATGTGCATCTGGCATAGTCAGTCTTCCAGCACCGTCCTCAATACTGGTACACCCACAAGGTAAGTCACTCTTCCTATCAATTGCTGAATGGAGTAGTATGTTCTGATAGTTGTATCTATGGTATGGACATGAGCAAGCAAGGGAATCGGGTGGCTGAATGGGATGGCAGCAGATAGTGGACACCTATATGGGCAGCATGAAATCCACATAACAAATACTGGTGTCAACATACTAGGCAGTACTAGACAAGATGACAAATCCCACTGCAGTACATGTGGTGGCCCAAATGTGTGTCCATAGGACACACACATGCATGTCAGTGTGGCACACATACTCATCACCAGCCTCAGCCAGCAGGGAAGATGTAGATGACCATAAAGAAAGGATGTGCTAAGGCCTCCAATTGATGGCAATGGTTAACATCTCCCCACCAGTCCTACACAGACAGACTACAACAGGTCTGGCAGTTGTATGTTAGTTCTGAAGGGTAAGAAGTATGAAACTGAAATTTACATCAATAAAACCTAAGATCTGTACTACACTGATATGCCTCTAGTCTGCATGATAGGTCAGAATACAAAATGAATTGTAAGCCAACAGAGAACCTGAAAAACCAGCACAGTCATAGCAAATGCTTAAAGTCATCAGATGTGTCCCCCCACACAATCCTATGTAGAAATGCAGTAACATGTAAGTGTGGGTTTAATAACAGTGGAGCACAGATAACCTGAGCTGGCCCAATCTACAGGATAGATTGTTGCATGTGTACAATATGCCGGGGTCCGTGTGTTAGGTTGGAAGTGGTCAGCATGTAGGCATGGAGGGTTGTGTCTCGGTGACCTATGGGCAGTACTGTGGATGACAGGGCCATGCTCCGACAACTGCATTGCCAACCACAATGCTTCTCAGCAATACCTATGTCAGCAGTCATCCATACTCACTGCCCCGATGTCAATATCTGCCACTGTCTGAAAGATGGACATGCCATAAATGTGGGCCCAGACATACACACAGTACACAGGTGAAAGTACCCTACACAGAGTACATAAAATGTAACTGTCAACTGCACACAACTTTGGAATTGTACATACAGGTTAGCAGCACATTAGTTGTCTATGTAGTATGCAATACTGATGTAGTTTGGCCAATCACTGGCAGACCACAAAAGGCACAGTTATGAAGTAATGAGAGACTGCCTATGTCCCCGCACAAGGCAGCATAAGGGGAATGTCCCATGTATATCTGTGAGTCAGCTGCAAGTAGCTTCCATATCACACATGCACTCAGCTCACCCCACCATCAGCCACAGGTCATATCGTTGCTGTTGAGGATGAGTACAGTATGACCCCACTTCTGTATGAGAATACCCACAGACTGCAGGATGCTGAAGAGGTGTCCCATCCAGGTGTGTCCCTAGCTGTAAGCAGCACCCTGCCTGCATCCAGACCAATGGATTAATATGGACAGGAACTATTGCCATTAACACCTCACACACTTACCCTGTCACCCCAGGGGAATCCACTGGCTCGCAGCCTGGGAATGTAGGAGTGACAAAATGCACTGGCATGCAACAGATGGCCTGCATCACTACCAAATTACCTACAGTTGTCTGTCAAAGGCCTGTTGCTCACCCATAGTTCCAATGTATGATAACTCATGACGTCCCAACTAACAACATAACACAGTCAACAGAACACAAATGCAAGGCCATGTTGACAAATTCTAGTAGCATGCCCACCATGTCCTACTACATGAACTGTGGACCAACCCTAAATATTGCTAAGATGAAGGGCCAACTATAGGGATACTTTTCAGATATTGCTCGCATGATGTTAGGAAGAGGATAGAATAACAGAGTGGGGGTGTGTAGAAGCATTGACGTCATAGAGTGTGTGAAGTCTTAAACTCTGATGTGTGTCCATACTACCCCTGTCTGCAAACCCAGTAATGGGTGGCTACAAACCTGCTTGTAAACCACAATGTGAAGGGGAACTGATCAGCTATATGAGCCCTGCCTCTGGATAACCTGGGTGAATCTGTACAGCTGAGAGGTATGGCCACAGCAGGATATGGCCATTCTGTTACGTCAATATTTGTACAAGAAGGGGATCCTCAGCAACCATAGTACCAATGTGCTGGAACATTTACACAGACCCATCAAAAGTGTCTGCAGCTACCCCTCCAGAATAGCATGAGTGTGCAAGAATATGTAGGCTGCAGTCCACAATACTGGGCACAGCTTCATTCATCTTGTATTTCCCAGGAAATAACTGTGAGCAAATAAGTATATTTGTCAGTAGTTGATGACATAATACATCATAGTGTAAAACAGTACATATGTCTGAATATCTCTGCTAATACCAACCATGTAACACAAGCAGCATTGACAGCAATAGTTTAAGTATCCCACTATCTGTCACCCATTGTAACTCCATATTGTCAAGCTATCTACAGATATCCTGCAGAAACAGGTTGCTAGCTGTAGGTGTAGAACACCAAACCTTGGACTGCAGTACAACCCTACCTGGAATGGATTCACACACTCAATAGAGAAGGTCATACTGGGCATGCTCCTACACTTAACGAAATGAAGCCCATGTCTGACAACACAGTGGACTATACATATCTGTCAGTCGCAGATGTCTGTGCACACACACCACATTGTACACCATTCATGCATTGCACACACATTGGATAGGAATACTCACACATATCCAAGGCCAACACACTATAATACGTCAAACACACACACACACACACACACACACACACACACACACACACACACACACACACACAGATGTGGGGAAGAGAGAGACAGACAGTGACATGGAGATTCCCATTATGAGGCTTGTCCCACCCACAACACATCCAATTGGCCAATATCACATGATGTGCTGATGTCAATCACTGTAGACATTCCTTTTGGTAGCCTTCAGCCCTATAGTTTCTGTGGTACTTGTGATAATGATGTAACATGATAGTACAAATCAATATTCATCTAGCATTTGTATACCCAGTCGTGTCAAGTGTAATGTTGTATGTGACTGAGTGTGTGTGTGTGTGTTTCCAGAGGAATTATGTATTGCTCAGTCAGACATGCTGCACTTCCCATTGCCCATGTTAGCACTCCTGCTGATGTCAGTCACCTTGAAATAACCTTCTGGCCAATTCTCAGCCTTATAAGCTACGTGTGCTTGCGAGATGTGTGTAATTCTGTAGTGTAGAACACTAGTTAGGTAGGAGTTCTAATCCAAGACATGGCAATTGTGAAACTGTGTGTGTGTGGCAATGAGTGATTTTGAGGCCATTCACACTCACTACACTTCCCATTGCCCTACTTTAACATGCCTGCTGATGTTAGTCACCTTGAAATAAACCTTTGGCCAAATGCCAGCCCTATAACCTTTGTGCCACTTGCAATAATGGTGTAATACTATAGTATAGCATACTAGTTAGGTAGGAGTTCTAATCCCAGACATTGTAACTGTGAAACTGTGCACATTTGTGTAACATAGTGTATGTGTCTTTGATAATACCTGTTTTTATGGACATTCACACTTACTATTCTCCCCTTACCACTCCTTTAGTACTGCTGCTGATATTAATCACCTTCAAAGATACCTTTGGACAGCTCTCCAACATATAAGCTCCATGGCACTTGTGATAACTGTGTAGTACTATGGTGTAGCATGTTAGTTAGGTAGGAGTTCTAATCCCAGACATGGAAACTGTGTGTGCTTATATAAGAGAGTCTGATTGTCTTTGATGATACCTGATCTTATGGACATTCACACTTACTACTCTCCCCTTACCCCTCCTTTAGCACTGCTGCTGATGTTAGTCACATTCAAAGATACCTGTGGAGAGCTCTCCAACATATAAGCTCTGTGGCACTTGTGATAACTGCATAATATTATAGTGTAGCATACCTAGTTAGGTAGGAGTTCTAATCCCACACATGACAACTGTGAGTGTGTGTGTCTTTGATTATACCTGATTTTGCGGACATTCACATGTACTACTCTCTCCTTACACCTCTTTTAGCACTGCTGCTGATGTTACTCACCTTCAAAGATACCTGTGAAGAACTCTCCAACCTATAAGCTTTGTAGTGCTTGTGATAACTGTGTAATGCTATAGTGTAACATACCAGTTAAGTAGGACTTCTAATCTCAGACATGGCAATTGTGAAACTGTGTGTGTTTGTGTGAGAGAATGCATGTGTCTTTGATGATACCTGATTTTAGGGACATTGACACTTACTAGTCTCTCCTTACCCCTCCTTTAGCACTGCTGCTGATGTTAGTCGCTTTCAAAGATACCTTTGGACAGCTCTACAACATAAAAGTTCCATGGCGCTTGTGATAACTGTATAACACTATAGTGTAGCCTACTAGTTAGGTAGGAGTTCTAATCCCAGACATGTCAACTGTGTGTGTTTGTGTGAGAGAGTGTGTGTGTTTTTAATGATACCTGTTTTTATGGATATTCACACTTACTACTCTCCCCTTACCCCTCCTTCAGCACTGCTGCTGATGTTAGTCACCTTCAATGATACCTTTGAACAGCTTTCTAACATGTAAGCTCTGTGGCGCTTGCAATAACTGTGTAACATACTAGTTAGGCAGGAGTTCTAATTCCAGACATGGCAACTGTGAAACTGTGTGTGTTTATGTGAGAGAGTGTGTGTGTCTTTGATACATTTATGGACATTCACACTTACTACTCTCCCCTTACCCCTCCTTTAGCACTGCTGCTGATGTTACTCACCTTCAAAGATACCTTGGCACAGCTCTCCAACATATAAGCCCCATGGCATGTGCCATAAATGCAGAACAATGTAGTAGCAATAACTACATGGGTATGGGTGTGAATCTCACCTATTGCAAGTGTTTGTGTGTGTACATATGTATGTCCATACCTCAAAGATTTTGGCCCCATTTACACCCAGTACTCATATAATTGCCTGACTTTAGCAGTCTTGCAGATATCATCCACCTTAGAAGTACCTGTTGCCAACCCTAAACCATGTAAGGTCAGTGGTGCATGTGGCAAATGTGTAACATAATGCTCCGAAAAGATGATTAGATAGAGGTTTGAACCTCACCTCTGGTAAATGTGTGTGTAGAGTAAAATAATTTTTGGGATCTCTCACCCTCTACACCACCCACTGCCAGTATTTACAAGGGCTGGTGATGTTCCTCACCTTAGAAGTACCTTGGGAAAACATCCATCCTATAAGCTCTGTGGTGCATGAGATGAATGTGGTACACTGTAGTAGCAATACATAGCTAGGTAAGGGTTTAAATATCAGTACTGGGAAGTGTGTGTGTATGTGTGTGTGTGTGTGTATGTGTGTGTGTGTGTGTGTGTGTGTGTGTGTGTGTGTGTGTGTGTGTGTGTGTGTGTGTGTGTGTGTGTGTGTGTGTGTCATCAGTATCCTGTGTGTGGGTTGCTGTGATTGTGTAATAACAGGATCCATTTTGGGGTAGGTTTTGCTAAATTATTATGTTGAGAACCTAGTATATGTCACAATGTCCACATTACAAGTCCAACAGATGTCAAACACTGGAGAGGTTTGTGTAGACAATCCACAGCCCTACATGTGACAGTATAGATTAGTGAACAATATAGGCAACCCTTCTATTACTCAGAGAACAATCTCCACTCACGTATCATACACAAACACATGTGGCTAGGCAACAACTACTATATTGGTAGTTCCCTGCATATTGCCTCCCAGATAGTAACCACAGTGTGATAGCAGTGGACTATATGCCTGTTGACTACAACAGTGACACTGACATCAGAAAGTACTTTGATGTATTACATCTCCTGACTAAGTGTATGTTATCCAGCATAGGACATGGCACCCTGTTCCATCCCCTCAGTAGCCAAATAAATGTGTACAGTGGCCCTTTTGCCATATTCCCTACTGGACACCTGCAACAACGGTAGAGTCTGCAAATGTACCCCACAAAGGGAATAGCATGCCTTATACACATGGCCTGTATGGACAGATGCCACTAACTCCACTGAATATCCATATCATACTGTCAATGGAGGTGCAATCACATCCTCAGTTACATAGCCAGGTCTCACCAAATACGGTCAGGAATGTTACATCAGAAGATAACAATCTGTCCACACAACATGCCCCAGAGACCTCAAGTACACTTCCACACATCAAAGAAAATGCATGTGGAACATGTGCACAACCCAGACACTGTCCATGTTATGGAATATAGATCACATGCATAGGAAGCAGTCCACATCACTGGCCACACACACTAGAAACCCACATGAGTGGATGGTGAATACACTACCCACCCCTGGGGACCACTCCAGGGACTAAATCCCTGAGCTACACTGGGGGCTATTGTCATGTGGCCTGATGCCAAGGTATTCCCTTGGCCTAGCCTTGTAGAGCCTTCAGGCCCATTCACCTACTACACACCTGTAAAGCAATGAACTTATGGATCTCAGTACTGGCAAATGTGTATGTGTGTGTGTGTGTGTGTGTGTGTGTGTGTGTGTGTGTGTGTGTGTGTGTATGTGGAGATGAATGATTTTTTGGCAATTCACACTCGCTACACCTCCCATTGTCCTACTTTAGCATGCCTGCTGATGTCAGTCACCTTGAAATAACCCTTTGGCCATGTTTCAGCCCTATAAGCTCTGTGGCATTTGCAGTAACTGCACAATACTGTAGTGGAGCAAACTAGTTAGGTAGAAGTTCTAACCCTGGTCCTGGCAACTGTGGTAATTTGTGTGTTTGTGTGAGAGAGTGTGTGTGTTTCTTTGTTGACACCTGATTTTGTGGACATTCACACTTACTACACTTCTCTTCTCCCTCTGTTAGCATTGCTGCTGATGTCACTCACCTTCAGAGATACTTTTGGACAGCGCTCCAACATGTAAGCTCTGTGGCATGTGCGATAACTGCATAACACTGTAACAGCAATACATAGCCAAGTGGGGGTTTGAAACTCAGTACTGGTAAATATGTGTGCGTGTGTGTGTATGTGTGTGTGTGTGTGTGTGTGTGTGTGTGTGTGTCATCAGTATCATGTGTGGGTGCGGGGGTGATTGTGTAATGACAGGATTCACTGTAAAGTGGATTTTGCTACATTATTATATTGAGGACCTATATGTCCCAATGTCCACATTACAAGGCTGACAGTGCTCAAACACTGTAGAGGTTGTTGTAGACAATCCACAGCCATAAATGTCTACAGCCATGTGCAATTACTATGTGACAGTATGGATTAGTAAACAATATAGGTAAACATTATAATACCCAGATACAACTCTCCACCCACGGATCAAACGCAAACACGCTTGGCTCTTTCTCTCTTCCTTTCTTACTTTCTCTTTGTCTCTCTCTCTCTCTCTCTCTCTTCCTCCCTCTCTGATAGATGTGGAAAAATACATTTCTTTTGCATAGATAGCAGGTTGACTTTTGTAAGTAATGCTCATGATCAGCTGATGGCCTGTGCACGAATTGGAGTTCCCCACTTGCTAATTGCATGTAGAACAGCCTTGGTATCATTCCTATAGCCAATTGCATAGAAACACACTCCTATAACTAAGCACTTCATGTGGGTGTTGGCCCTTTTCCTTCATTGTGAGCAGAACTTCATGTGGGTGTCTGACAAACAGCATCACAAAGGGTAGTTGGAAATACCCCTTACAACAAACACTGTGGAGACAGGCCAACAAACAGGAGGAGGATGTTCCAAACATGGGGACAGAATGTAAGTTTTGCTGTTATACATTTGAAGTAATGTTGGTTTAACAGGGTTTGTGTGGATATGGCTGTTCTGCATGATTTAAAGTCTGACATGACAGTGGTATGTGGTTGAGGAAACTCTCACCTATAGGGCTATCTGCAGACTGGCCAGAGTTTGGAGTCCTAGATGCGGTGTGTTACACACACATTTTCTGTCTTTATAAATGCAGTAGCATACTCTGATGATTGCAGTCAGTAAATGATGACATCCATGTCAGAAGAAATATGTCACAACAAACCCTTTTACACCAGCAATTTTCTCAGTTTATCAGAGCAATATGTTAATATTGGCCCTATGTTTGTGCCTCTGCCCCTCAAGCCTGCCACCCTTTGCCCATATGTCATGCAGTAACAGGTGCATATGTACAGTATACCAGTATTTACTGACATCATTCCTGATAATATGCCAGTGAGATATCAGGCTACCAGACATGTTATGTATAGGAGGCCTTATATTTGAGGACACAACCTGGACATTCTGTTGTAGTCTGTATAGTAGTAAGGTCTGTGTACTTATGGTGATTGTTGACAGAGTGTCAGTATTGCATAGCAGGGTACTGTGAACATGTTACATGGCCTGTGTACAGATTGGGGTAGATATCAGTGTTCTTGGTCCTGTTCTTTCTGATGTTGCATGCTGCTCCAGTTTCTGGTACTTTATCAGCATATATATTTGTAGGGCCAGACTGAGACATGTCCCATACCACAGTCAGGCATCAGACTACACTGAATTGGGCCAGTATATGTAGGGTTAGCGTGAGTGGCAAATATGAGGATGGTTTTGTTCACCAGTCCATATACTGTACTATTAATTAGGCTTATCATAATGTGACTGTGACTGTGTTGAGATTGGTGGTGGGTATGCACTTTCACACTGGTGTCTGTTACTCCATGCTGTTACATGCCTGTAGTGCCTGCTATATTTGCAATTACATGTGTATTCCCCCATAGGAAACTTGGGTTAGTGGTGTGGCAGTCTGCCTGTAATTTAGACAGTGCTTGGTGACATGCCTAGCAGCTCAGTGTATTTACCTAGTGTGATGTTATGTCCAGATATTTGTCAGATGGACTGTTGCCTGGCCACCATATGTGTTGTGTATTTCTGAAAAAGCAGTGGGGTGCTATGAAGATGTATGTCACTAACAAGTGGGAAGTATGTGCGCTTGGGACCTCTGCTCCTCCAGTTAATATGTGTTAGGACAGGCAGGAGGGTGGGAATGCATCAACTGTGTGAGCTTATCTACTCCAGTATTTGTGATATATCACCATTTTCATGGCTGTAAACATCCCTTTTGTCAGGCTTGGTCCACACGTCTTGCACTAAGGACTTCTGTGTATACCTCTGGACTGACCAGATTGTTTCAGACTGTCCACATTTATTGGTCATATCTCTGCTATATTCCACAGAATCATTACTGTGATTTGTGTGGTACTTCACTATGATGATTTTATGATGTCTGTCAGTAACTGATGGCTTACATGTCAGTTTCAGAAGAACCTTCCTACACAACATGTCTGTTGACACAACCCCTGTTACTGTAGCAACATTCAACATTTATAACTGCAATACTTACATTACGTTCCCTTGCACTAAGAGGTTGTGAGTTATGGTGTTGCGGTATGACTCCACTACATGTTATGGACATATGTTATATATACATACATACACACACACACACACACATATATATATATATATATATATATATATATATATATATATATATATATATATATATATATATATATATATATATATATATATATATATATATATATATATATATATATATATATATATATATATATATATATATATATATATATATATATATATATATATATATAATATATATTTATGTGTATATGTACATGTATACGTATATATATATATATATATATATATATATATATATATATATATATATATATATATATATATATGTATATATATATATATATATATCTCCATAGTCTTATGTGTAAACACGAATGTTGTATATACATTTTCAGATGTATCCCACCATATTTATCTGATATGTGTATATTTAGATATAAAAACATGACTGATTCAACACTATTTTCACTAAGAAGTAGTACACAATTGTAGTATTCAAAGCAGTTGTTCTCTAATATTAAGTAAGTGTACTAAATGATATATTTGAACAAGCAACAGACATTATTACAGCTCAGATGGTTTAGTGGTTAAGTGCTGTGAGTATAGTCTACAAGGTCCTGTGTTGCTAGGCAGAACAAGGACTGTTGGATACAGAGTTGTTAAGGCAGTTTTGAGCAGCTTTAAGGGGGTTTGCGCAAGTTTGCTAAACAGCAAGCAGTGCTAACGTATGGTTAAATGAATAGGCATTTATACCGTATAGGCTTCGCTTACCAGTGCGCAAATCTGCTTAGAATTTACACTTAGGCAATGCTTAAAACTGCTAAGCGTAGCTCAGCCCTGGTAACCAGTGATCACATTCCAGTCTGATAAAATAGCAGGGTAATGACATCTTTAATAAGTGTATTTAATTCCATGTACATAACATGCTTCTATGTGCTGTCATTACAGTAGCAAAGGGTGTGAGTATACTGTATGGGACACCTGAGTATACATGGCTAGTACCACAATCTTTTCTCTTTGTATGTGTTTCATACATGGGTAGTATCCCAGGTTATATGCAGTCGCATTTGCATATATTGTATCATTACATTACTACTTTTAACAGTGATTTTCCAAGTAAAAGTAGATTGAAGATTGTAGTACTAGAACCATACACCCTTGCATGCAAAGCTGGACTCTGAGTACTGACTATTGTGTTCTTGGTGTGTGAGCTGTATGTTATTAAGTATCTCCTACTGGGTATGGATCTGGTATGTTAATATTAACTGTAGACTACTATGTGTTTAGGATATGTCATTGAGGGCTGCTGTCATGTAGTAATGGCTTACCTATCAGTGTCAGACATCTATGTGTCAAAACATTCATCCTAATGCATAACATGTTTGCAAGCTAATTTATGTTTGTCCTCTGTACAGATGTGCAGATGTCAGGTCTCCATCTAGGCTGCTTACAGGCAATCTCTGACTGACACTGACATGTCTGCCCAGCTGTGGCATGAATGCCACAGCTAGAAAACTCCACCCTGTATGCACCATATGCCATGGTCATGGATACCTCAACCAGTCTACTACAGTCAACAGAACATGCTTAGGTGCAGGTCTCTAACCCAGACACTGACCATGTTATGTAATATATGTTGCATACGTGTCAATTGGAGCACCTCACTGGCCCTCTGCAAGCAAAAACCAGATGATTGGATGTTGAATTTAGCTGTCACCCTGGGGATCACTCAAGTGGCATTGGTTGATAGATGGTCTGCTGACAAATGTCAGGTGGCATGATACCAGCATACGCACATGCCCTACTCTTCTCATCTCTCCATGGACATTAGCCTGGTACATACCTAGGAATACCAGCAGCTATGGACCTCAGTACTAACAAATGTGTCACTGTGCATTACTGAGAGTAACAGTGTCTGTGTGTTTGTAAACTTGTAGTTGAAAATACGCTGAGGGTCTTCTCACCCACTACACCCCCATTGCTATACTTAGAAATGGCTGATGTTGTAACTGACATTAAATGTACCTTGTTACACTCTTCACCCTGTGGGCTACCTGGAGCTTGCAGTACCAGCATAACACTGTTCTACAAATGGGTAGATAGGTGTGGGTTACCCTCTGAGTCCTGGCAAGTCTGTGCATGTGTGTGTGCAATTGTTGTGTGAGTGTGCATATTTGTAGGAGACAGCATTCTGAGGCCACATTCTCCAAATACAGTAAACATTGCCATACATTATAAGGGATGGTGCTGTTGCTGACAATAGGAGAGCCATGACAAACCCTCACCCTACTATCCATGTGGCATGTGCAATAAATGCATATCCCTGTAGTAGCACTGATTAGATAGACAAGGGTTTGTTAGCAGTCCTGGGCAATGCATGATTGTGGGTATGTCAGAGCATTAGCATGGGTTTCAGTGAGTACAATTTCCAATGTGGGGTGTGGGTGCTGGATATACTGTCTTTACACCAGGGTACCCCAGGTACATGTCCCAAGGTCCACTGTATGAGGACCACTGTTACCATCAACCATACAGGTCACTGATTACACTATCCAGCCCAATGATGCATGTGCTGTGTGCAAAAACTCTGTAACAGTATGGACTCACTGACAAGGTAGTTAGCACTGCTAAACCCAGGTCTGTCAAATGTGTCTCTGACTGTATGTATTTGTCAATGTGTATATGACAGTATGTCATAATATGTAATGTTCATTAACACCCAGTATACCTCCCATTACCATACTGTATAAAGCTTGGCGATGTTCTTCACTTAACAAGAAACATGGGACATACCTCACCCTAAACGCTCTGTAGTGTGGGCAATTAAGGCCAAACACATTAGTAGCAATAAGTACCTAGGTAGGTGTTCTACTCTCAGTGTTTCCAAGTAAGTGTATGTGTATGTGAAGGGATCTACTTCAGTTTGCAGAAAATATATGTCCCAGGCGACTATTTGTCTGAGAACTCTGGCAAAAGGTAACATTTCAAAGCAATCATCTTGGGGAAATCCATTACATGAAAACTAGTAGTGGATGTGTAAATGCCCTCTTCTCCACTATACAGCTGTACAGTGATACTGGAGTTGGTATATATTGTTGGGTGTTTTTGTTGTGGGCACAGCCACCCACATTGGGGTTATTGTTGTGCGTATCCCCCTGGTTAGTGTGCTTTTATACTGTACAGTTTATGTTAACAGGTTAAGTAGCTGTTAATCACACTATGTGTGGATCTACGCCACCCCACACCCTCCAAATTGGGGGGCTGTGCCACCTTCACCAGCACACCTATGTTTACCAACTCCAGGATTGTACTACATTAGGGAAGAGAAGATATACACTGCCATTACCATTGTCAATTACATTAAACTGGTGGACTGATTATTTACTGATGTGATGTTTTGGCAATTTGGTCTTGGTGGAATTACATAGGCCTAAAGAAGTTCACTGCAAATTGAAGTACATCCATGTGAACAGCATTCTCTGTGTATTGCATCAACACCAAAGCCTCTGTGTGTGTGTTAGTCATAAACATTTGGTGTGTGCCACCCAGTACAGTTACCATTGTCCACTGTAGAAGAGCTGCTTACCATCAGCCATCATGCACTCACCTGTATACACACCTCAGACCTATCAGCCATGTGGCACATGCAGTAACTGTTATACAGACCGGTTACTTGTGTTCAGCTGTACCCGGGATATGACACAGTCAATGTGTCACCAAAGTGCCACACCCCTTGTAGGAAAGGACAGCAGACCAACATCCTGTTGACACATAGACATCTAGAACACAAACAGAATACATTATGGAGGCCACAATCAGTCAGTGTTAATAACAGCTATAATGCATCATGGCTGGACAGCTACACACCCTGACATGTAAGCATTAATCATTCCAGCTGAAAACATGTTAAACAGCATTACATTGCTAAACATTAGTACATTCATCCTGTGCATCAGAACCATATTAGCATGTCTCTGCATTGATGGCATGGATGACAGGGATGTGGCAAGTATCATCATATACACAGGGTATGTTGTGGGTTTCTCAGAGGCCTGGGCTGAGCCATTTGGTTGACATCATGTGTGTAGGTTAGGGGGGTTCTTTATTATATGGGCTGTGCAAACATGGTGTGTGCAAGTATGGAGGTACCCTAGCTGTGTTGGTGATGTGTGTGTGTATGTATGCACACATTTCTGCCAAATGGCTGCCCTATAAAGGAGTTTGTTGGACAGCTACAGACCATACATGGCAGGGTGTACAGTTACACAGGAATTGTGCCTGCCAGGGGTTCCACAGGCACTACCAGGCAGAAGCCCAGATATGGTACTCTCCCCTGATGACACCTGTCCTCTGGATCTGCGTCCTTGTTGGAACCAGCCAGGACCACGTGCACATAGCCTGCTGCATTGTGGTGTGGACAGCACCCCCTCTGCAGTGCTGGTGCTGGTACTGCCAATACAGAAGCAGCTGTGAGTTGTTGCATGTCCACATAGACCTCCACCTGTTGGTGTAGCTGACAATAGTCCACATGGCCGACACCCTACTCCAACCACATGCTCTATCACAGACACCACACAGTTGAGGATTCCCACCATCTCACCCAACCGTCTGTCCATGATCTCTGCAAAATAACGGTGGGCACCTGCAAGATTACGGATGTTGTCACGTACAGCAGGAAGAGTAGCCCTCTGGACCCTCAGACTATCTTTGGTGTAAAGTTCCATATGTGCCTGTGCCTCCATGATGGCCTGAAACATGTGTCTGGTGACACCTGCTGTGGCACTTCTGCCAGGGGCATAATGGCCAGCAGCCCTCCTATGAGCATTCCTGTACATCTGCCTGTGTGGTACCTCGCTGGTCATCTGGCTATGGCTGCTCTGTACAGACACACTTGCCATAGTCACCACACTTTCCTGTCCCATGCCACCACCTGCCAACTGTCCCTCATCTACGGCCACTGGTGATAGGGTATGCATGGGCATTGTGACTGTGTGTGGGGATGGGGTGGATAAAAGTGGGATGTCAACCAATGGTACAATTACAGCCCCTGACAACCCTGCCTGTGCCTCACTATGGCTATCATCATTGTCAGAGTCTATATGGATACCAACATCAGTTTGCCTGCAGGAGGGACCCTGACTCACCTTGCCACCTGTGAGGGGCAGACAAGAAATGTAAATTAAGACCTGTACATTATGGTTTATTTCTACACACACATACGCACACACACACACGCACACACACGCACACACACGCACACACACACAGACACACACACACACACACACACACACACACACACACACACACACACACACACACACACACACACACACACACACACACACACACACACACACACACACACACACTTACAGGTGAGGTGGCACAAAGATATTACACAGACCTCTCATTACCCAACAGTCAATATGCATGACATATGGCACTCAACAGCATGCACTGCAGCCATAATCAATCTTTGTTACCAACATTATGCATCTCTGTGATGCATGAGTTGTGTTAGTAGGTGATGCCCCTTCCCCTGGAACACACTGCACTCATGTACACAGTATTTCTGTGCACCTGTACAGCACACTGACATGTACTGTGCACCATACCTCACAAGTGTACACACCATTCCTGAATGTGTATATGTGTGGAAGATATGTTTGCTCTGTTACTCACAGCCCCTATGTGTTTGTCTGACACATACCTGGGATGATATGAGGACTGATGTCAGTAATTAATGCCTGTCCTTTGATTTGCAGATCTCATCATCAACAGTGCATGTATGTGCAATAAAATCCAGTTACACTGACAACTTTCAAAGTGTACACACCCTTGTTGACATGCCATCCTCTTCTATGATATGCAATAGGACCACAATACTGCATTTGTTAAGATTACACACACATAATGTGTGACATATGACCTGTGCAATCAAATGCAGTATCAAACAAATGTGTTAGTCGTGCAGATGCTGAATGAGATGCATACAATATGTGGTTTGCATAAGTGTGCACACCCTTAACACAATGGTTTGTTGAAGCACCTGTTAAGTGAACTACAGCAGTCACTATTCCTGGAAGGGGTATACTAACATGGCCCATCTTCACTTGCCATTATTTGGTCACTCTGCCCTACAAATGTCCCCCAACTCTGCCAGACTGTAAGGTCACCTCATGTGCACAGCCCTTGGAGGTCGCACAGTGATTTCACTATTGCTGTAGAGTCAGTGTTATGTCTGGCATAATTCATAGCCTTCACTGTGTTCAGATACAGCCATTCTTAGCAAGCTTTGGATGTATGCTTCAGTTCACTGTTGTGTTTCAAGCTGACATCCCTCCCCATCTTCAACCTTATTGCAGATGCTTGACAACTATGGGCTACACATAAGTATTATTTTGCAGTGTTCCAAATTCCAAACACCATGTCTACCGGCCAAGTTCCAGCTAATGAACAGCAAACCTAAAGGTGTACACTGGCACCAGCAAGCTAAATATTGAGGATGGTGACCCTGAGGTGGAGTGAGGTGTTGCTTCTACACCACACGTATCTTTCTGAATACTGTCTGTAGGTTTGAGCCTTGATCTCATGACACCATTACACATTGCAATACATGCCTTTGGGAGACTTGATGTTATGTTTATGATATCTGTAGAGAGCCCTGGATGATGTATCATGTGGGACAACTTTTCCTTCTGATTACCCTAACCCATAGGCTACACTTATACAGAATCCAGGCAATTGTCGACACAGGTACTGCACAGTCAGTACTTGCTAGACATTCCTGCAAGTCCCTCAGTGTTGCTGCATGTTTCTGGGCAGCCTCCATGACCAGTTTGCAACATGTTTTGCCATCTGTTTTGGATGGGCATCTGTTTATTTTCTACATCAATGTTGTCCCATACTTCATACACACTTACATGACTGTCGGCACTGTTTGCCAAGGTATATGCAATGGTGAGTTAAGGCTACTTTTCCCACTCCTGAGCACTACCTTTCAGATATGGGATCCATTTCATGGTTTGTAAGATGTGTGCAAGCCATGGCTGCCTCTGTTGCAGGTGAGTGGGCAAATGTTATGGACATACTTCTTGGACAGCAGACCATTACTTGGTGTGAGATTGAGGCACTGTACTTGATGGAAAGTGTGTACTCAAGAAGAGTGAACGCTGTTAGTACATCACAAGCTGCTTCCGCAATATGTTATTTGGAGTGTGTGCACACATATGCTTCCAGTGTTTGTTAAGGTATGTATTCCCCATATTTGTTGTCCTAACATAGGATTCCATTTTACACATTCATTGCTCATGTTAGGATCACATTACAGGTTGTAAAAAGTGTGGAATGTGGTATTGTGATTTGCCTTTGTTTATATCAGGAACAGTTGCCATTGTAATAGTGGTGTATACACTGTTTTAGCCACTGTATAAGGGTAATGTTTCAGACATGTCCTTACTGTAGGCCATTTGTCCCACCATTATGTTCATCTCTGGAGGGTTGTTAGGTATACTGCAAGACTCTTACATATTCTTCAGGTATGCCACCATGGTGACCACTGTGATGCAGTGCAGTTAACACCAACAATAAGTGAACATGTACAGCATTCATTATGGGTAGGTATGTTAAAGGTGTGCATGGCAAATAGCATGGCCATAACATGGCCGATGTATTGGCAAACCTGAACAAAACAGCTCCATACTCACCAGCTACAGGCTGCTGCCCCAGTTGTATACCAGAGGGACCTAAATAGTTGTGAGAGAGAAGTAATGTCAGCAGCCACACTTGTGGCATTGGTACAGGGTGGAAGCAGCATTTCAGCACATTGACAGTACAAACCCACAAAACTAGAGATTATGCACATCTGTTCATTACTATACTACAGCAACATACTATCTTATCTGACATATGCATGTAGGTACTTTACAGATGAAAATGGATAAGCAACAGTGGTCTAGTAATGTTCCCTGGGGGACTTACCTGCATGTTCCTCATCCATTGTGTGGTGGCACCCACCTCCACAATGCTGTCTTCAACCTGCTGGCTTGGCTGGAGGGTGGGTGCCCCAAGGCTAGCAAGGAGTTCCTCAGCATGTGTCAATGGGGGCTGGACGACATGACCCGCACCTGTGACTAGCTGGTCCCTCCTAACTGCAGCAGCATGCTGATGGGCATGGTGGATCAGATCAGTGCAGCAATGCCACACCTGGTCATAATTTTGGTTGTGCAGGCCAACATCATATACCCTGTGGACAAGCTCATTCCAAAGGGTGGTACTCTCCTGCACAACCTGGGCCCTGTGGCCAAAGAGTATGGCATGATGCATGATGACGTACTGGATGATTGCATCATTTTCCAGGTTTGTGAATGCAGGCAGACGTTCCCGGGACATTGTACCTGGAAGATATAAACAGGAAAAAAGGTTACAGGACCTCATATGGTTGTCCACATGCACATCAACAGTTTATATTACTTGCAAATAATCCAGACTATACCATAACACTGTAAGCTATCATGGCTTTCACATCTTGCATTACACTCCTGGCCAATGACCTGTCCATTTCCCCCAATGTTGGACACTTACTGGTATAATCCACTATTGACCCTTCATTTCTGTGTAGAGGGATGACAGTGGCCATCTTCCATGTTATGTGGATGGTGGCATGTGTGTGTTTGACTGTAGTGTGTGATGGAACTGTGAGCACGTGCCTGTGTTCATGTAGGAGGCAAACTGTGATGTTCTCATGGCCCATGGAGACTTGCTGCTGTTGCCATCAGTTGGCATTATGTCCATGCTCACCATTGATGTGGACAGGAGTGTGAGTGATGTGCATATCCCCCTGTACTAATGTTGTGGACAGGGTGTACTGTTCCTGACTATCCTGTCTGATGCAGGTTGCCTGTATCCATGGCATGTGTGTATGAGGTGTGCTTCACCCCAGCACAGACTGACTTGTGTTACTGGCTCTGAGACTGCGTACATATGTGTGGATATGGTTGCATTTGGCCTTGGTGGTTTGGATACGTCTGATTTCTTGCCATAGTCAGCCTTACAGGAAGTCATCTGTGAACCTACATGCTTCCTCAGATAGAGGTGCACTTTCTTCCAAGTTATGGTCTGCACATATATGTCCCTGTACAGCCACTATAACAACCTATTATGTGCTTTGTGTCTTGGTGCTGTCCACCAAGGGGGATTACTCTATCCTTGATGGAGGCTGGTTGTACAAGTCAGGTACTGCTGACTCCATATAGCTACAGTGGATATGAAGTGCAATTGGAACATGACTCCACAAAAGCACTTGTTAACACAATCCCCACCTGTGATGTTTCCTATAGCCTGCTCAGTTCAAAAGGGAACACAACAACCTGTCCTGTGGAAACATATGGGAATTAATACTCAGTACAGTAAGGCAGTTGAATGTGTGTGCACACTCTTACACTGATATGCTGTGTAAACACCTGCTGAGATGATTACAGCATCCGTTTGTCTTGGTTTGTACTCTAACGTCATATCACATCTTCACTTGGCAGTGGTTGCTCACCTTCTATGAAAAAGCTTTGTTTCTTTTTCAACAGAATTGTACAGGATATGGGTCACATTTGAGGTGAGAAACATTTTGACATGACTTTCTGTGGTCTCATTGGCATATAGCACACAGGACTGGCATTTCAACAGGGGTGTGTACACTTTGATATCCAGTGTATATGGGTGTTAATATAGCTGTTAGTGGTAGGCATGGACAGTGGGACATAACACAGTTGTACACTTCTCTGATTACTACGTGATAAGCATGCCTACTGTAGTACCCATATCAGTGTCATGGCAATGCAACAACCAGTAGCAGTACACATTTTATTTTGTTGTATGCAGTGACAGTGATATTACACACATGTGCAACATGCACACCCTATTTTCCTGGACTGCTTGTGACCCATGTTATTACTTCTGTGCCTTTCAGCTGAACACACGCATACATACACATGCTCGGGGGATACCTGGTATACATTTGTGTTCTATGTTATTATGACACACTGTATTTACAGTCTTGCAGTTCAAACATACGTCTCAACCTGTTATACCAGGAGTTTTGGCCAGTGGTCCACATCATTTGGTGACAAAACAGGGAAGTCAGTTTTGATAAAGTATTAATATTGCTGCCATAACGCAAGTAAACGTGTAAGTGACTACAAATATTTGTCACAACTGTGAACATTGTCCAGAAGAACACTGTACAGTTGAATGTTATTAATTCAACATATCACATGCAGTTTAGCACACACATCTGCAACAGTGTTTTACTATGCTTATGCCCTATATAGTTACCTAGATTTACAACACAAACATGTATAATACTCATATTCACAGGTAACATGTGGATATGGGCAACATCCCATTAACTGGCCTAGCAGTGGCACAGACATGACTGTTTGACAGACACTCTAGTGGTTGCCATATGTGAGCTGTCCTTTCCCAGGGTGTATCAGGCTCCTCAGCTGTGACCCAACCTATCCACCTCTTAGGGCATCACATATGGGCAAAGCCTAACATTGGGGGGATATATAGGGGCAAATCATAGATATGCCTATTACAAAGCTATGAAGTTTGTAGCATGATCCACTTCGCATTACCATGACTGTTCTGAAGGTGATGAGGTCTGAAACTCATGTGTGTATATAATAACTTCATTACTTCCATCTTCAGCTATTTGCCAGACTAATATAGATGCTTGGAGGAACAGAACAAACACTATGATGGCTAAATCGTGACATTCTGTGTAGATCTGCACAGTTGACAGGTATGGCCCACTGCAGACAGAGCCAGAAGCTATGTCCATAGCATTTGTTCAGCAGGACATCATTACAGCAAGTATTGATGACACATATACATCTTTCATAATCATCTATCCCATTATTACAGACCAAGTACGACATTCAATTACATGCTTACATGATTCAGATACCTGGTTTATCTTTAGGTTCCTTCTGTGTAAAGGATTTTTTCTTGTTTCTTATTTCTTATTTTGAGGTTTTATGTGGTTTTTTTTTTGTGGTGTCTCTTTCTCTCTGTCTCCACTACTGGGATCGAGCTTGTTTGAATAGGTTGAAGCATGGCTTTTGTAGATGATGCTCATGTATGTTCAGGTCATGGCATCTGCACCAATTGCTGTTCCCCACTTGCTAACTGCATAGAGGCAGCTCTGCAGTTCTTCCAATGGCCAATGTCATAGCAACCCACTGCTATAAATTTGAACATCATGTGGGCGTTGTCCCTTTACTTTTCCTGTATGGAAGACATCCTTCATGTGTGGGGGTAGCAGTGTTGCAGGCAGCAAATAGGAATACCACTTACAACAGGACTTGTGGACACAGGCCAATTACATGATTGTATAAGGTTCCAGACCTAGGGACAGTGTGTGAGTATTTCTGTTATAGACATTGAGTACTTCTAGTTTTACAGGGTTTGTGTGTACATGCTAGTTTTGCATGGAATGCAGTCTGTCTGCATAACTCTCAACTCTGGACCTATCCGCATGATGGCCAGAGGATTGGCTGTTATGTTTTGTCTGTTCCCCACACAAGTCTTGCCCCTGACATATCACTGGCATTCTCTCCGTTGATTGCTATCAGTACATGGCAACATCCAGTTGTGTTTCTGACTTCATATTCCTGAGTAAGGGTATGTTGCAACCAATCATGTAACACCAGCAACTTTCACAGTGTATAACAGCAATATTTCAAATAGGGCCCTGTGTTTCAGCCTCTGTCCTCCACCTGTATATTAGGCTTTGTCCATATGTCATGAAGTAGAAGGTTGATAGGTATGGTCTATCATTATTTAGTGCTGACATTCCTGCTATCATTCCAGTGATGCTGTGGACTCCCACACAAGTTTTGGGGTAGGGTCCATATATATGAGGGCTACAGCTGGACAAAACATGTATGACCCTGTACAGTCTGGAGGTCAGAGTATGGAGAACACTGTTATATACCCTTGTAAGACATTTTATGGGGAAGGAATATTAAATATTTTTAACCTAGGCTGTTAAAACATGTGAGGGATATCAGTAATAAGAAACATAAAGGTGTATGGCTGTACATTTACATACATTTCACCATGGGAAGAGTGGTGGGCTAGAACTTATTGCCTTGCACACAGTTCTGTTTGTCAGCATGATAGTACCATTTTAAGCTAAGCATTGTTATATAATGGTTACATTTACATTGTGACAATTGATACTTTTCCCTCTAGGGGGTTGACTACAGAGTGTAATTGGAGGCTGTTGAACTACATCTGTAATTAAGTGTTGATTGAGTCTTATTGCCAAGGCAAGTGTGTTTGTGACTATTGTACTACTTGAAGGCTTTAGGCTAGACAGCAAAGTATGTTATGTTTTACAGAATACTGCATCATGTGTTTTCTTTGAGAGTTGCACTAATCAGTTATTATGTATTTCAAACACCTAAATGCTATGAGATACGGCATAAACAACTGAAATAGTACACAGATAAACATCTATTTGTATGCAAACTGTGTGTGGTGTCATGTCATTTGCATTGTGTGTGGGTATATGTTTCATGCAATATTTCTCATTTGTAGGAAAGAATTAGACACAGGTCATTTGAAAAGGTGGCAACTGTAGGAATAATGGCTGTTTGATATTCTGTGCACCCTCTATATGTACTCTATATATATCTATAAGTATGATGTATGTATGTATATATGTATATATATATATATATATATATATATATATATATATATATATATATATATTCCCAAAATGAACAAAATACCTGAACCTTCCAGATTAATGCCTTAACATCCAAAAAAAGGAAAATACTTGAAAATGAAAGGATGTAAGGCAATACTGTGGCACTATATAATTATAGTGTGATATATATGTTTACAGCAAGACAATGGCACATTTACTATGACAAAAACAGTCAATTTATTTAAACCAGAAATAACATAAGCGCTTTCACAGTGTAACCCACTGCTTCTTCAGACGTATTTGCAACAACTTCTGACATGAACATTTAAATACATTAATTAATTAATTAATTAATTAATTAATTAATTAATTAAAAAAGGTGTTCAATTAAAAATCTCTATCCAATAATATGGCTGCTTAAAGGCATATTACAAAACTTAGAAGAACTATGTTTATATATATGTGAAAGCTTTCATTAAATATATATAATATAAAACTTAAAAATTTATAAAACATATACAGCACTTACAAGACTGTTATCTTAATATAATTTAAATATATCTACTATAACACTAATAGACCTGTGCCTGAATTAATATACAGTAGAATGTTAAACTAAAAGGAGGAGACCTGGGTTATTTTACTAAAAGTCTATAAGTGATAAAAACTAAGTTGTAAATGGAAATAAAAAAAAACTGTAGGTAAAGGGGGCTATTATTTTCTAAGTGGTCTGACTTTTTAAAATGGGTTTTATCAGGACTTTTATCATTTTGTCTCTTGCCTACATCAGCCCTTAGTCTAACTATCCATTTAGTCTAATTTACTTCAGTTCTGTTATTAATGTCCCCTAACCTATTATTGACCTTGGTATTTTCTATCATATAAAACTTAAATGTGTGTAAGTTTGAGGTATTCATAACATGTTTGGCTAAAAAATTAGTAGAAACCTGCTTCTGTATATCATATAAATGTTCCCTAATTCTAAATTTAAACTTTCTATCTGTTTTTCCTACTAAAAGGCCTTACAGGTTTCACACATGGCAAGATAAACAAGATGTTTAGTATCAAACATTCCTTCTGCGTTAAACCAAAAAGTTTTCTTCAAATCTGGATGAGAGAGCTCCCTCGACACTTCTACATATTGGCAGAAGTTACAATTGTTACATGGTTTAACCCCCTTACTAGGTCTTTTCTTAGTGCCACTAGGGTAACACAACATTCTGTTCATGTTAGTCATATTTTTGTAGATAAAAGATGGGTGACCGCGTACTACTTTCCTAATTTTAGGGTCAGTTATTAATATAGGCCAATATTTCCTAAAATATATTCGTTGCTACTTGCATGTTATTAGCATATTTAACTGGCATTTTGTGCTGTAGATTATCTCACCTACGTTTATTATGACCCATAACTCTTCTCTCACCTTCTACCCTTTCTGAGAAGTAGGGTCTGCCCATCATAGCTCTGCTATCTCAAACTTGATTTAAAATTATATCTAACTTGTCCTTTTGGTATCCTCTCTACATAAATCTATGTTCCAAAAGTGTAATTTCTTTCTCAAAATCTTCCTCTTCAATACATAGTCTTGATAATTTCCTGCCTTGGCCCTTTACTACATTATTGAAAATATGCTGTGGATGCATACTAGTTCTATATAGATAGGTGTTCTTGTAGCATTCTTTTCTGTATATTTCTGTAGTTATTTTCCCGTCTTCTGTAATATTAATAGTGACATCAAGAAAATTTATACTTTTATTAGAATGCTTCAGAGAAAATCTGAAAGATGTGGATATACAATTTAAATATTCAAAACACTGAAGCAGTTGTTCTATGGAGCCTTCCCAAATGAAAAAGAGGACATCCACAAACCGTCTATAAAATTTTATATGCGCTCTAAAGTTGCCATCTACTATA